>NC_066516.1:20876534-20889034 GCF_024679095.1 Eriocheir sinensis
AAGTAACTCACCCAGTTGTTCATCCTCCCTTCCGGGCTGGTCGATAAATGGGGACCTGGGGAATCATGGGGAAGGTAAACTGTGGTAACATGGATATCAAACCCGCCCTGTGTCCCGCGGTAAAGAGTTCTTATCCACCTCAGGCTCATGGGTCAGTGTGACGGAGATTAGCACCGAGGCCAAGAGCAGCTAAAGTGTATGCTCCCATCTTTACCTATTCCTCACTTTTCCTTTCCCTAACTCTCTATACGTTCCCCTCCATTTCCCCTCCTTTCCTTTACAGTCCCTTCTTTCTCCTTTTCCCCTCACTCCTTTCCCTTTTTCCTTTCTGACACTTTCTGCCTTTCCTCTTTTCCTATTCTCTCCCTTTTTCTTCCACTTCATTACGTTCATTTCTTTCCTTCCCCCCTCTACTTATTCTACGTTCATTTCTTTCCTTCCCCTCTCTACTTATTCTACGTTCATTTATTTCCTTCCCCTCTCTACTTATTCCACGTTCATTTCTTTCCTTCCCCTCTCTACTTATTCTACGTTCATTTATTTCCTCTCCCTCTCTACTTATTCTACGTTCATTTCTTTCCTTTCCCTTTCTACTTATTCTTGTCTTCCTTTACGTATTTCTTCCCCTCTTTCCCATGTCTCGTCGTTCCCCTCCTTATACCTTTCCTTTGACATTCCTCCTCCTCTTCCACCAAGACATATTCTCGACACTGAATGGGTGGATGTTATGGAGTGGTGGGAAGCGTCCATCCATACCCTTCCACACCCATATATATCTATTTTGTTCTTGGTACTGTAAAGAAGATAAACCAAATGGGTACACAAAGGTATGTAAATAAATGAAGAAGACAAGATTCGCCATGTATGACTGAGATAATGTATGTCAGTAAATGCTAAGAAATAAGGGATTGAAGCGCGCATTCTTAAACGTCTCCACACCTCAATGCTTCTATTTGTAAAGCCTTTCGTAGAACTTATAGAGATTTTCATGGACTGTCTTGTGGTGGTAGTGATAGTTTTACCTGACTGCAGCATCTGGAACGGGAAAGTCAACCAAGAAAACCTGGATATAATCTTTACTGTGGCTTTGGGAAGTAGTCGTAATAGGAGAAGAGAAGAGAAGAGAAGAAGAGAGAGAGAAGAGAAGAAAAGAAGAAGAGAGAAGAGAGAGAGAGAGAGAGAGAGAGAGAGAGAGAGAGAGAGAGAGAGAGAGACCTCGGTGTCATTCCTGAGGTGGGCTGATCTACGCCTCATCCTCCACCTCTCCACCTCATCCACACGCTAACTCATGATTCATTCTGTATAGTGTTTGGTAGAGTGATCTCATGCAGACGAAGGTGCTGACGTCACTGACTGCTGACCATCCTTCTCTCTCTCTCTCTCTCTCTTCTCTCTCTCTCTCTCTCTGATCTCTCTCTCTCTTCTCTCTCTCTCTCTCTCTCTCTCTCTCTCTGGTGGTCTCTTGGTGGTGATCTTGGTCTCTCTCTCTCTCTCTCTCTCTCTCTCTCTCTCTCTCTCTCTCTCTCTCTCTCTCTCTCTCTCTCTCTCTCTCTCTCTCTCTCTCTCTCTGATGATTGAGGTGGTCTGGTGGTGAGTCTGATGAGTGAGGAATGATAAACAAAGGGAGAAAACTGCTCCCAGGACGGTATTCTCTCTCTCTCTCTCTCTCTCTCTCTCTCTCTCTCTCTCTCTCTCTCTCTCTCTCTCTCTCTCTCTCTCTCTCTCTCTCTCTCTCTCTCTCTCTCTCTCTCTCTCTCTCTCTCTCTCTCTCTCTCTCTCTCTCTCCTCTGCTCATCCTTTCTACTCTTTCCTTCTCATCTTTTCTCTTCTCTTCTCTTCTCTTCTCTTCTCTCTCTCTCTCTCTCTCTCTCTCTCTCTCTCTCTCTCTCTCTCTCTCTCTCTCTCTCTCTCTCTCTCTCTCTCTCTAACACGACAAAGAGAAACGAGATATTTTGTCAGCTATGGTAATCCTCTGCAAGCGCACACACACACACACACACACACACACACACACACACACGCACACATATTTGCCGGCACACACGCACACACTATCTCGATTACTCGCTGTATTCATACATGGAAGGCTGTCATTTCCATATTTACACACACACACACACACACACACACACACACACACACACACACACACACACACACACGCTTGATTCTATGTATGCTAAATAAACGACGATGAAGATAATATTCAGAGAGAGAGAGAGAGAGAGAGAGAGAGAGAGAGAGAGAGAGAGAGAGAGAATGACGTTAATGCGTGTGGCAGAAATAGAACGCATCGACCCAACTATAAAACCCTATTCTGTATACGCAGCCCCGTCAGTAGCGGTGCGGGGTCTATATTTAACACACACACACACACACACACACACACACACACACACACACACACACACACACACACACACACACACACACACACACACACACATTTTTATCCAACATTTTTTTTTCGTTTTTTTTTCAGGATAAACGTTTTTTTTTTTTCCTTTTTTAAATATAATAGTAAATAGAAATGAAAATGCTCCAGATGTGTAGTAACAAGACCTCATCATCATCATCATCATCATCATCATCACCGTCATCATCATCATCATTTGGTAATATGTAAAGCCTTTAACCACAAATAAATAAATAAAAATATAAAATTTCAGACACGAAAGAAAGAAACGATACAAGATAACAGGGAGGATAAAATGGTATTACAGAGAGAGAGAGAGAGAGAGAGAGAGAGAGAGAGAGAGAGAGAGAGAGAGAGAGAGGTTGGTTGGGGGGGGGGGGGAAACAACCACCGTGCGTCACCACCTTGGAGGACCACCACACCACCTCCTCCTCCTCCTCCACCTTTTCTTTCCTTCTTTTTATACCTCCACCTCACTCACGTCCACCACCACCACCGCCACCACCATCATCATCATCATCATCTCCTCCATCTCCACCACCCCACCACATCACCTCCATCTTTTCTTTCCTTCTTTTTATACCTCCACCTCACTCACGTCCACCACCACCACCACCACCACCACTACCCTCTCCTTCCTCCACCACCCCTTCCTGTTCGTCTCATTTACCTCCACACTGCAATCCCTCCCTTGCACGCCTTCCGACACGACCTTGACTTGCCTCGACTCGCCTTGTCTCGCCTCGCTGTCCCTTCTTTGTCTTGAGGTGGCCGATGCTCTCTTTTAATGCCTTGTTTTGCCTGTCCGTTCTCTCTGTTATCATCTTGTCTTCTTTTTCTTTGTCTTTATTCGACTTTGACTTGTTTTTTTACTTACCTTTAGTTTGCTTTTGTCTTCCCGTCTCCTTCATTTCCCCGCTTTTCTTTGTTTAATCTTTTTCTTCCCGTCTCCTTCATTTCCCCGCTTTTCTTTGTTTAATCTTTTTCTTCCCGTCTCCTTCATTTCCTCGCTTTTCTTTGTTTAATCTTTTTCTTCCCGTCTCCTTCATTTCCCCGCTTTTCTTTGTTTAATCTTTTTCTTCCCGTCTCCTTCATTTCCTCGCTTTTCTTTGTTTAATCTTTTTCTTCCCGTCTCCTTCATTTCCTCGCTTTTCTTTGTTTTACCTTTGTCTTCCCGTCTCCTTCATTTCCCCGCTTTTCTTTGTTTAATCTTTTTCTTCCCGTCTCCTTCATTTCCTTGCTTTTCTTTGTTTAATCTTTTTCTTCCCGTCTCCTTCATTTCCTCGCTTTTCTTTGTTTAATCTTTTTCTTCCCGTCTCCTTCATTTCCTCGCTTTTCTTTGTTTAATCTTTTTCTTCCCGTCTCCTTCATTTCCTCGCTTTTCTTTGTTTAATCTTTTTCTTCCCGTCTCCTTCATTTCCTCGCTTTTCTTTGTTTAATCTTTTTCTTCCCGTCTCCTTCATTTCCTCGCTTTTCTTTGTTTAATCTTTTTCTTCCCGTCTCTTTCATTTCCCCGCTTTTCTTTGTTTAATCTTTTTCTTCCCGTCTCCTTCATTTCCTCGCTTTTGTTTGTTTTACCTTTGTCTTCCCGTCCCTCCCATCTCCCTACCTTTCTCTGTCTTATCCTTGCCTTACCTTTCCCTCCCTTCCTGTCTCTTTTACTGTCTCACCTTTCCTTACGTTACCTTCGCCTAACCTTCCTTCCTGTCCCTGCCATTTCCTTTCCTTTCCCTTCCTTTCCTTGCCTTGCCTTTCCTTGCGTTATCTTCTTTTCCATTGCTCTGTCTTTCCTTCTTTGTCCCGAGCCTGCCTGTTCTTGCCTTTCCTTTATTTGCCTTACTTTCTTTACTGTTCCATCCATTACCTACCTGGACTTATTTTTCCTTGCCTTCTTTTCTTTTTATTTTTTTTGCCTTCAACGCTATCTTTCCATTCCTTCCCTTGCCTTGTTTTGCCTTCCTGTCCCTCCCATTACTTGCCTTCTTTGCCCCAACCCGACCTTGACTCACCTTGCCTAGTCTTGCCATGTCCGTCTCGCCCCCCTTCCCTTCGTTACCGAGTCTTGCCTTCCTCGTGTTTACTGCAGCCTTTCCTTTCCTTGCCTTCCCTCGTCTTGCCTCTCCCAGTCGTGTCGTGTACTAGTTAACTTGTTTTACTTGTTTTACACTTTGCGGCATACCAGGAACGGCTTTAAGTGGCAAGAGGCACGTGTTTTCAAGGTGTATGCATGTCTGAATGGTGTGTAGTGTGTGTTTTAGAGGGAAGTGCATATTTGAGTGTTTTAAGTGGGGAGTGCATAGTTAGGGGTGTTTATATGAGAGAATAGCACACGTTACCTTACCTTCCAGTGTTGTTGTTTTTTTACAGCTCAAGAAACAGCTCAAGGACAACAAAAAAAGGTGTTAAAAAAAAAACCCCGCTATCGCTACCTTTGTCTTCCCGTTCCTTGCCTTCCTATCCTTCATTACCTTGCCTTTCCTGGACTCACGTTTGCCTTCCCATCCCCTCCATTTCCTTATCTTTATTTGCCTTACCTCTGCCTTTCCGTTCCTCCCTTGCCTTCCCGTCTCTCCCATTACCTTGCATTTCCTGGACTCACGTTTGCCTTCCCATCCCCTCCATTTCCTTATCTTTCATTGCCTTACCTCTGCCTTTCTGTTCCTCCCTTGCCTTCCCGTCTCTCCCATTACCTTGCCTTTCCTCTCCTACATTTGCTTTCCCGTCCCTTGCTTTCCCATCTCTTCCATGATCTTTCCTTTCCTTTCCTACATTTGCTTTCCCGTCCCTTGCTTCCCCGTCTCTTCCATGATCTTTCCTTTCCTCTCCTACATTTGCTTTCCCGTCCCTTGCTTCCCCATCTCTTCCATGATCTTTCCTTTCCTTTCCTCCTTGCCTGACCCTCTTCTTCATTGCTCTGCCTTCCAGTTTTTGTCTCCATCTTGCCTCCCCCTGCCTTTCTTTCCTCTCTTTGCCATCCTTCTTGTCCTTCCCTCACCTTGCCTTTCTTTTCTTTGCGTTGCCTTGCCGTACTCTCCTTTCCATTCCTCTGCCTCTCCATCTTTGTCTTGATCCTGCCTTTCCTTGCCTTTCCTCTCTCTGCCATGCGTTATTTCCTTGTCCCTTCCTTTACCTTGTCTTCAGTTCTTTGTTTCAAGGCGACCATACTTCCCTTTCGGTTGCTTTCCATGCCTCCTGTTACCTTGCCGTCTATTTTTTTCCCTGCAGCACGACCTGTCTAATGTCGGGCTAGTTTTACAGGCTGATGGTGTATGCGAAGTGCGTGTATTGGGCTATAAAAGGACACGATGGCATGATGAGGGTGTGTGGGCGCCTCATCGGGTGTTCAGGACGCGGTGGTGTTAGTGAGGCAAGAACCTGATTGTTCATTTGATACGTTCCTGCAGCTGTGCGTGTGTGGGGGGGGGAGGGGGGTGACTGTGTGTGTGGTAAGGGTGGGGGCGGAGACTGTGTGTGTGTGGGGGGGGGAGGGGGGGGGAAGGTTGACTGTGTTCGTAGGGGAAGGGGGGAGGTTACTGTGTGTGTGTGTGTGTGTGTGTGTGTGTGTGTGTGTTTTGTTGGTCTTTTTGTTGTGCCACATTCTCGGTTACAACGTATCTTCTTTGTCTTTTTCTTCCCCTTCTTCTTCTTCTTCTTCTTCTTCTTCTTCTTCTTCTTTTTCTTCTTCTACTTTTTCTTCTTCTTCTTCTTCTTCTTCTTCTTCTTCTTCTTCTTCTTCTTCTTCTTCTTCTTCTTCTTCTTCTTCTTCTTCTTCTTCTTCTTCTTCTTCTTCTTCTTCTTCTTCTTCTTTCTTCTTCCTGTTTCGTACGTGATTTTAAAGAGTCATCGTTTTCTTTGTTGTCGCCGCCAATTCTTGTTGTTATTGTTGTTGCTGTTGTTATTCCTGTTCTTTTTCCTGCTTGTGGATGATGTTTCTTTCTCGTTCTTCATCGTTACAGAGAGAGAGAGAGAGAGAGAGAGAGAGAGAGAGAGAGACTTGTACCTAACTGTTCCTTCTCAGTACGAATTTTGTGTCACCTGATATCCCCCGAAGCGGAATCTGCGGTACGTGGTTTTCAGAAGAGGCTGAGAACCAAATGTTGTGTTTCCGCGAACCTACAAAAAACATCCCCTCCATGAATTCCTCTAAATACTTAAATGTTTGATCAATAAAACGGTTTGCATGTCCTTTGTTTTTTTCTCATCTTTTCTTATCTCAATTTTTTTTTTCTTTTACAACAAGGGAGGTAACTCAAGGGCAAAAAACAACAACAACAAAAAAAAAAAAAAATAGACGCTACTCCCAAACAAAGAAAAAAAAAAAGAAAACGAGAGGCCAAAAAAGAGGTCAATTTCGAGGGGAGAGGTGTTTGTTTTTCTCTCTTATTTACACGTTTATTTATTTGTGTATTTATTCGGTTATTATTATTCTCTCATCCTTTACAAAGTTCATGCACGTATACGAATGATGTGTGTGTGTGTGTGTGTGTGTGTGTGTGTGTGTGTGTGTGTGTGTGTTAAAACAATGTCGTATTTCCTGTCGGTTCGTCGTATGCATATAAAACAGGCGGGAGCCGACACACACACACACACACACACATTCTCTCTCTCTCTCTCTCTCTCTCTCTCTCTCTCGTGCATAAATAAGAATCGTTTGTACTTAATATATTCGATGTAGCACAAGTATTAGCATTGAAGAGCCATAAAGATAAGAAAATACATTAAACCAGGCAATTAAAAGTAACTCAACATGCAACATTCGAGAGACAACATACCACATCCCAACACATACCCACCTCTGTCTCCTCCACCTTCTCATTCTCCACTCCGACAATATGTCACATCCCACCACCACCACCTCCACCTCCTCCACTTCCTCAACCACATATTCCACCCTTGTTCCCTCCACCACATACGTTCCATCACCTCACCCCTTCCACCATGTTCCAGTCCATCCTAATCATTCACCCCCCTCAACCCAGCTGATAAATACACCCCACCCATCACCACGCCACCTTAACCCCCTTCCCCCCTCCACCTCCTTCCACCTCATCTCACATACCTCCCCCCCTTTACAAGCTCCATCAATTTACCCCTTCCATCATGCTCCATTCCATCCTGATCCTCCATTTCCCTCAATCCGGCTGATAAATGCACCCATCCCGACCCTCCCCGCGGTGCATTAACATCCCCCCCCTCCCCCCCCTTCACCTTCCCATCCCTCCTTCCTCCTCCCCCCTCCCTCCCCTTAGAACTCCCCGGAAGCTGGTAAGAGCGAGTTAATCCTTAGATCGCCCGTACTTGACCCCGCTATAGTGTATTCTAATTAGGGGTCACGTAGCCGCCCACTCTCTCTCCCTCACTCTCTCTTCCTCTCTCTCTCTCGTCCCCGCCCACCTGGCCACTCCTATCTTTCGTCTCACCTGCCCCCGGACACACCTGCCCTCGCCCACACCTGTGCTGTAGCGTAATTGGTGTCATAATTAGGCTGAAGGTGGCTTACGTCCCTCTGGCTCCCTTGACTCCAGGTGTGTGTGTGTGTCTGTGTGTGTGTGTGTGTGTGTGTGTGTGTGTGTGTGTGTGTGTGTGTGTGTTAACGTGTTCTTTATGGAAATGAGTTTATTGACGTGCCTTTATCTGTCTCTCGCGTGCCGTTTCGTCAGTTAATACCTCTAAAGAGTTCGTCCTTCGGTGCTGCCTCCGTGCGTGTATGAACATGTTTCTCTGCAGTGCTGGGTTCAAATTGGTCTCGTGTTCCCATTTGCTTGTTAGACGATCTTACGCCTCGGATCTTACTCCTTCCTTACTTTCTCCTTATCTCTTTCATCCTGTTTCTCCCTTCCATACTCTTTTTCCTGTTAATCCTCCCTCTTCTTCTCTTCTTACCAGCTCCTCTTTCCCTTCTTATCCTCCCTCTCTTCCTTCTGATATAAGATTTCCATGAAGTTGATCCTCTTTACCGGAGCTATGGTGTTCATTTCTCCTTTTTTTTTCCATACATTTTTTTTTAAGCTGTGGAGGGAACATGGAGGTAGAATGGGAGGGAAGGGAGAGCGAGTGGGTGGGAGGATGAGGGAGATCTTTACATCATCCATTCCCGAAAACTACAACAGTTGCCCTCACCAACTACTCCCATAAGCCCCGCCCTTGTCCTACCTTTTCCGGAAACGATGTGATGTAAATAGCTAATAACAACTCGTATACGTAAATAAACTTTGTGAAGGAAGAGAAAACAATAACAACCGAATAAATACACAAATAAATAAACGTGTAAATGAATAAGGGGGGATAAAAGCGAACGAGGAGACAAAAACAAACACCTCTCCCCCCGAAACTGACCTCTCTTGGCCTCTCGTTTTCTTTTCTTTTTTTTGTTTGTTTGTTTGAGGTTAATTTAATTACTGTGAGACAAAATTATTTAAACCATAAAATTGTCTCTAGCGTCATAGTGTGTGGGATCTTTTCATCATTTTAAACTACAACTAAACTAAATAATTGATCCTATGAGTGCTGCCTTGCCCTAGAGGTTAATTTAATTGCTATATATTGAGAGCCGAAGTTATTAAGCCATGGAATAGTCTCTGTCAAATCAGTGGAAGTTGAAATCGACAGTTGGATCAAGTTTTGCAGTTTCCCTAAGTTCTTATGTTCTTATGTTCTTAAGTGACTACAGTTCCTGGGTATACAAGTAACGGAGAGAAGTGGCGGAGCTCAAGGGGACAAGTTTTAAAGGGTAAAGGCAAAGTTGGGGTTGTTACTCAATGCTGCGCTTGGCCTCGGTGCAAACATCCGTCCCATTGGCCCTTGAGCCTGTTGTGGGTAACTAATGATATATTCGTGAGGGTACTTCTCTTTGTATTCATGAACCAGCTACTTGTATAGATGTAAAGGCTATTTATACACATCTGAACTCTCTCAATGCTATTCAGTTTCTCAATGTAAACCTTCCTTTTCCTCCTCCTCCTCCTCCTGTAACTCCTCATCATATCATCATCATATATTTCACTAATATGTTCGGTTCTTCTAATGTTTATCGCCCCATCCAAACTCCTTTTTTTATGAGAAGACAAACGATTTTTCTGTATGATGGGCGGAAAGGACCAGATAATATCATGGCGCGGCGCTCACTTTCCATTGGACGCCACAAATCCCCGGAGAGAGAAAGAGAGAGGGAGGGATGAGATAAGAGGGATGACGCGCGCCATTCCGAGGAACATGCAGTGAACATGAGTGAAAGTGTTCCAACCGTGGTTCCAGGTAGCATTAAAACGTTCGCCTCACCTGAGTACGCGCGGGACTCAGCCACTCAGCGTTAATTGCACACCTGGCCGCCCTGCTCTTCCTCCCGCCGCCGCCCTCTGCACTCCCGCGGCGCCAGGAACGTGACGGCATGCTCGGCTCTCGCTACCTTGATGGGACCCCCGACGTCGCGTTTATCAGCGGCGGCGGTGCGGCGGCTTACGTAAGGGGGACAAAATTCCTGGCGTCCCCGTGAGATGCCTGCCATAGCTGAAGCCAGGTGTGTGTGTTTTAGGGGAGGGGGGAGTTATGTGTGTGGGGAGGTGTATGTGTGTGTGGGTGAGAGAGAGAGAGAGAGATCCTTTCCGTATATCGGTCTTCCTGTCGGTCTGACGGTTGATTGGTCTGTGCAACCCATCTTCATTCTCTCACTTTACCGACGCCTCTCAAGGGGCGGCGGTGGGTGAAGAAGCCGCTGACTGGTCTGTTGCATTCCCTGGGGAGCAAAGGGCGTGGCGCCGAGTGTCTCCGGAGGCTGCTAAGATGTCGATGATGCATGCGATGATGAGTGAGTGGTGGGTGCCGGCGGGCCGCTGGCCACGCTAAGGGACAAGCAGACGCTGTGAGGGACAAGCACAGCTGCGGGGTTGTTGAGGCAGGCTCGGAGGGGCCCGTCAGGGGTGCTCCGCGCTGGCCCCGATGCTCCCCTCGGCGTGAAGCCCTCGCTTGTCTGAGCACCGCCGGAGGGTGTTGTGGCCGATTGCACCCTCGGGACAAGCTCATCTGCACGCTATTCATCGACAGTCTGCGTGTCGACAGCCCCGGCCCGAGGCCGTGGTCGTCAGCGCCGAGCACTTGGTAATGAGTTATGGGAGGCAGCGCCGTCAAGGCCCAGCTGTTGTTTATGTAACGTTGTCTTTAATCCTTATCGCGTGTGTGTGCCGGGGTCACAATCGCCCCGTTGTGCAGTGTTGTCTTGCAGGAGCGGTCAGCTGCCCCTCTGTTCATTGTCCACGGCGATCTCCGGGTCCTGCAGGAAACAACACTCTCCTTGTCGATTATATATATATATATATATATATATATATATATATATATATATATATATATATATATATATATATATATATATATATATATATATATATATATATATATATATATATATATATATATATATAAGAAAGTTTGGCCTGCCGAGGCAGATATTGGTCATAAATAATAGAGGCAATCGGTGCAGGATTAAACGCACCGCTCGAATATTTAACGAAAGCAATGAATGAACGCATGTTAATATTCAACTATACATATTAAAAAGCATAAACACCATTTGGTTCAAATGGCGGGATAGGCCTCGGCCCCGTGACCTGCCGCCCCGTCGGGCCCACGATAAAACACGCAGGAGGTGGCGCGGCCCGCCACAGCTGTCCGCAGGACCGGCGTAACAGGAAGGGAGGACACCGGCGAGAGGCTGGCCAACGGAGGCAGGCGAGGCGAGGCGGGCGGCGAGGTGAGGCCCCAACGCGCGGCCCGGGCCAGGGAGAGGAGAGGGGAGCGGGAGAGGGGAAAATGCAGCGGCGCTGCAGGGGGCCGGCGAGGGGAGAGGAAGGAGGGAGGGCGGCCGGGGAGTGGGTGGCCGTGCGGGGAGGCGCGCAGGAAGGGTACAGACGAGATGGATATCGGTGCATGGGATGTGTGCGGCTTGTGAGCCCGGCGAGGGGACACACACACACACACACACACACACACACACAGATGCACTATCTCTGCAAAAATTATTCTCTCTCTCTCTCTCTCTCTCTCTCTCTCTCTCTCTCTCTCTCTCTCTCTCTCTCTCTCTCTCTCTCTCTCTCTCTCTCTCTCTCTCTCGTCAAGCTGGGTCAAGTGATGTATTGCTTGAGGGGGTGATTAAAAAAAAGAAAAAATTATAAGAAAACTGCGAAGGAAAAAAATGAAATGAAGAAAGGGAACCGCCTAGCCTTCACTCCCTTCACACACACACACACACACACACACACATACAAAGGGGGGATGGGACGGGGGCGGGCAAACACACCAGCGAGCGGCTGAGGCAGGAGGCAGGCGGTGAGGGCTGACGGGCGGCCTGAGTCATGCCTGCAGAGCCTCGCCTTGCATGACGGCCGAGGAGTCAACGAGCCCCTGCGAGAACACGAGGAGGAGGTTGGTGCCGCCGGTGGGGAACCTCGGGGGGCGGCAGAACGTCAATATGTTCAAATCGACGCATCGGTAACATGGGGCGGGCGGGAAGAGGGGCGGTAATAGCAGCGGCGGCGAAGTGAGGGTGGAGCGCTGAAGAGACGGAGGAGGATGAGGGAGGTGGAGATATACGATGCTCGAGTTTGTTGGGGCAGCGGTGCACAGATGACCGTCCGTCCGTCTGTCTGTCTGTCTGTGTGTCCGGCAGAGAGCGAGGGGAGGAGTGAGGGGAGTGAAGGAGCTCTTTGTCCTGTGGGGGTGACGATGGGCCCGGGTGGTGGTGGTGGTGGAGGTGGTGGTAATAGTCGTGGGTGGTGAGTGTTTAGTGTGAGGGTGTTGGGGATGAAGGGTACGCAGGAGAAGGCTACGTGTGTGTGTGTGTGTGTGTGTGCGGAGGGGAAGAGGGAACGGAAAGAGAGAAGGGAAGGAGAGGAGGAGGAGGGATGTGGGTGTGGGTGAGAATGAGGACGAGGGGAAGGACAGAGAGAGAGAGAGAGAGAGAGAGAGTTACGCTCATCTCCCTCATCTCCCTTTCGGTGACACATCCCACCTTCATGCACCCTCTCTCTCTCTCTCTCTCTCTCTCTCTCTCTCTCTCTCTCTTCCCTTCCTCCATCCCTCCCTACCTCTT
>NC_066516.1:20891534-20894034 GCF_024679095.1 Eriocheir sinensis
CCTTCAGTATAAATGTACCCTGCGAGCCGTTTTCCCGTTTCTCAGAACTCTTTTTAAGTCTCTATCGGGCTAATTTCTTTCAAGTTTAACGCATCGCAGGGGCCGTATTTCCTCTTCTCAGTAATCATGTTTTAAGTGTAAACGAATCGTGCGAGTCAAATGTCTTTTTCTCAGTATTGCTTAAGTTAATATCGTGTTTGTTGTGCCAGTCTAAACATATCTTGTGACTGACATTCCCTTTTCTCATATCAACGTATCTTATTCCCTTTTCTTAGTGTATCTCTTCTTCACTCTAAACGTATCGTGCGAGTTTTATTTCTTAATTTTTCAGTATTTCTCTTAAGCCCAAACGTATCGTGCAAGTCTTCATCCCTTTCTCGGTATCGCTCCTCAGTCTATACGTATCCTACAAGTCTTAATTCTTTCCTTTCCTCAGTAGTATCCGTGCGTACAAGAGTTGTCTCCCTCCTCGCAGATCCCTCGAGACCCCAACAGTTTGCGTCTTGGCGCTGATGCACGACCCGGACGATAAACTTTTTTCTTTACTGCACTTTTTCGTGAGGTCTTCGTCCCTCGCTTTCATCTTCCTTGCGTATACCTGCGAGCTTGTACCTGCGTGTGTCCTGGATTCCCCTCCGTCGGCACACCTGAGGGGAGGAAAAGGGGAAGGAGGGGAAGAAGGTAGGAAGGGGAAGGTAGGGAGGGGAGGGGAGAGGAAGGGAGGAGACTAAGTTAAGGATGGAAGGTGAGGAGGAGGAGAGGGGAAGGGGAGGAAGGTAAGGTGGGGAGATGAGGGAAAAGGGAGGAAAAAATGGAAGGGGAGGGGAGGGGAAATGAGGTTAGGAAGGAAGGGAAAGGAAAGGGGAAAGGGAGGAGAGGAAGGTAGGGAGGGGAGGGGAGGGAAAGGGAGGGGAAAGGAAGGGAGGAAGGTAATGAAGGGAGGGGAGGGGGAAAAGCAGGTAGGAGGGGAAGGAGAGGAGGAAGGGGGATTAATGTTAGACTAAGGGGCATGTGATGAATAATATATGACTCTCTCTCTCTCTCTCTCTCTCTCTCTCTCTCTCTCTCTCTCTCTCTCTCTCTCTCTCTCTCTCTCGATTCTAATTTGTCACGGTATAAAAAAAATGATCCAAACTTGCGTAGATATATCACACACACACACACACACACACACACATACACACACACAGCGTAGCAACAAGGCAAAAACTGGACATAAAATCGATATTTGTGTTTCCCACGAGCGAGTCTGGCGAGGACCCCCCCCCTCCCCCTCCCTCTCCTCCCCTCCTCCTCCTCCTCCTCACCCCCTACCCCCTCTCTTTACTCTCTCTCTCTCTCTCTCTCTCTCTCTCTCTCTCTCTCTCGTGTCCCCTCTTTTCCTCTCCTTCTCCTATTTTTCCCTCCCTTTTTCCTCCTCTTCCTTCCCCCCCTCCTCCTCCTTCCCTTCCCTCCTCCTCCCTCACACCTCACCCGAAATACATAACTCCTGCTCCTCTTCCTCCTACGCTTTGTAAAGACTCTCTCTCTCTCTCTCTCTCTCTCTCTCTCTTCGCACTTCACTTTGCTTCTCACACTTATATCAGATTCTTCTCCTCCTCCACTTCGTCCTCCTCCTCCTCCTCCTCCTCCTCCTCCTCCTCCTCCTCCTCCTCCTCTCATCATTCGCACTTCCTTCCTCTCCACCTTCTTATGTATCACACTCTTCTCTCCCTGATCCGTTTCCTCTTTCCTCCTCCTCCTCCTCCTCCTCCTCCTCCTCCCTCTCTTCTCTCATTGTTAATCCTCTTTCGTAGTTCTCTTCCGCCCTCTCCCCCCTGCTCCCTTTGCAATCTTCCTCCATCCCTCCTCTTCCTCCTCCACCTCCTCCTCCTCCTCCTCCTCCTCCTCTTCTCATCTCCCTCTTTAAATTTCTTTCGTAATTGTTGTTTTTATTTTCATTTTTATCCGATCACTCCTTTTTTTCTCCCTTTAACTTACTTGGGTCTCTCTCTCTCTCTCTCTCTCTCTCTCTCTCTCTCTCTCTCTCTCTCTCTCTCTCTCTCTCTCTCTCTCTCTCTCTCTCTCTCTCTCTCTCTCTCTCTCTCTCTCCCTAATTATTTAGTTCCCAAGTTTAATTAAGCGGAGTAGATTTGGGGGAATGAAGAAGGGAAATGAAGGAGGAAAATTGAGTTAAGAGAAAGAAAAAGAGAAGAGAAAGGCGTGACAAACAGAGGAGAAAAAGAGAAAGAAAGAAAGCGATTGAAGAGATAGAAAAAGATAGAAGAGAGAGAGAGAGAGAGAGAGAGAGACACACACACAAAAAAACGGGAGATAGAGGGAAGGGAGAAAACTAATAAAAAAAGAGAAGAAAAAGGAGAATTGAAAGAAAGGAGAGAGAGAGAGAGAGAGAGAGAGAGAGAGAGAGAGAGAGAGAGAGAGAGAGAGAGAGATGCCGATTGTCAAGAGGAGAGATAGATAAAGGGGGCGATAAAGAAAGGGAGAAGAAAAGAGAGAGAGA
>NC_066516.1:20899034-21101534 GCF_024679095.1 Eriocheir sinensis
CCTTATTCCGGGGTTAGCGGCGCCCACGAGGAGAGGCTGAGAGTAGCGGCTTCGAGGGACGAGCAGTGAGTTTTGATGGAGATTACCTGGGGAGAAAGAAGGAGGAGGAGGAACAGGCCAGGTAGGAGGAGGAAGAGAAAGGAAGGTGAGGGGAAAAAGTCTTTGGTTCTGACTGGAAGGGAAAATGAGGGGAAGGGAGGCTGGGAGATGAAGGGGCAAAAGTCTTATGTGGTGAGGAAGATGAAGGGAGGAAGGGAGGTCAAGGATGAGGAAGAGAAGGGAAGGTGAGGGGTGAAAGGGTAGAAGGTGAGGTGAAAAGTCTTTGGTTTTGACAGGAAGGGAAAATGAGGGGAGGAGAGGCTGGAAGATGAAGGGGAAAAAGTCTTATATGGTGAGGAAGATGAAGAGAGGAGAGAAAGTGATGGGAGGAAAGACTGGAAGATGAAGGGGGAAAAGTCTTTTGTGGTGAGGAAGATGAAGAGAGGAGAGAAAATGAGGGGAGGAGAGACTGGAAGATGAAGGAAGGAAAAGTCTTATATGGTGAGGAAGATGAAGAGAGGAGAGAAAATGATGGGAGGAAAGACTGGAATATGAAGGGGGAAAGTCTTTTGTGGTGAGGAAGATGAGGGGAGGAAAGGCTGGAAGGTGAAGGGGAAAGTCATGCATTGAGGAAGATGAAGGGAGGATGGGGGTTGAAGGGAGGAGACACTAAAAGACAAAGGATGAATCTCAAAAAATGCAGTGAAGAAGATGCTTACCAAAAAAAAAAAAAAAAAGATTGGAGGAATGATAGTGAGGGGAGGAAAGGAAGAAAGTGAGGAGCATTGTCTGTAGTGTGAAAAAAGAGGGAAGATGAGAGTAGAAGGGGGAAAGGTAGTTGATGGTGAGGAAAATGTTGACTTGCAAGGAAGATGAGAGAAGACGAGGGGAGACAAGGAAGAAAGTAAGGGGAATGATCTTTAAATGAGGAAGAAGGAAGGTGAAAGCAGAAAGAAAATGAGGGGAAAGTTATTTGATAGTGAGGAAAATACTGACTAACATGGAAAGTGAGAGAAGATGAGGGGAGGGAATAATGAAAATGAGGGGAATTCTCTAGTGTAAGGAAGATAGAAGGTGAGGACCGGAAGGAAGGTGAGGTGAATGGCCTTTGATGTGAGGAAGGTGGGGGAGTGAGGGGAGTATGAGGGGAGGTGTGACTAGGGATCGAGAAGAATGGATGACAAGAGGGGAGAGGTGCTTGCAGGGAGAGGGAAGAGAAGGGAAACATGTGCGATGGTGGAGAAAAGAGAGGAAAAAAAAAGAGATGCCAGTTATTTTTACGGCAGTGGAGGGAGGAAGAGAGGAGGGAAAGCGTAGGTGGAAGAGGGGGAGGAGGAGGAGGAGGAGGAGAAAGGCAAGTTATGTGGAGAGAGGTAAAGAGAGGAAAATGTCTGGAGAGTTGGAAGGAATGGAGAACGAGGAGTATTTATTTGGGTTTAAGGAAGGAGGGGAAAGGTGGAAAGCAAAATGATGGTGGAGGAGAGGAGAGAAGGGGAAAATATGGATGCTGTGAAGAAGAAAGGCGAGTGGAGAGCGTGGCTTGTAAATGGAGGGAAGGGAGGGGAGAGGGAGGGAGGTGGAGGAGTGCGGGTCTGAAAGAGATGCTAGAAGGTGAGAGAAGAGTGTGTGGAGGAGTGGAGTGGGAGGCAAAGGAGTGAGAGTAGCAATGTTATGGTGGAGAGGAGGTGGAGGAGGAGGGGTGAGGAGGTAGTGGAAAGAGGCGAGAGGCGAAAGATTTGTGTGGTGGATTGAAATGGAAAAAAGAAATACGAGGAACGAAAAAGTGGACAGGGATGGATGGATGGAGGCGGTGGAAAAGGTGCGTGACGGACGGGTGATGGAGGAGAGAGAGAGAGAGAGAGAGAGAGAGAGAGAGAGAGAGAGAGAGAGAGAGACGGGAGAGCGCTTCATCTCCCCCTAACGGCGTGCCCCACTGAAGGCTACACCGACGAGCTTTCAGGAGGGGTTCGAACCAACGCTCTGTGCCACCGCCGCCGCACTTCCTTCCTTCCACCACCTCCATCACTCCGTCTTCCCCTTTTTTCCCCTCTGTATTTCCTCCACATGTCTCTCCACCCTAACCTTTCCACCCTTTCTTCTTATTCTCCCTCCACAACTTCCTCCTTACCTTTCCTCTTTCAGTCATGTTTTCCCATCCTACCGATCCTCTCCTCTCCTCTCCTCTCCTCTTCTCTCCTTCCTTGACCTGTCCTGTCCTGTTCTGTCCTCTCATCTCTTCTCTTCTCTCCTCTCCTCTCCTCTCCTCTCCTCTTCTCTCCTACCTAAGCATTCCTATCCTATACTATCCTAACCTATCCTAGCTATCCCATCTATTTGTATTACCTTATGTTCTTATGTTCTTATGTTCTTATTACCTCTTCTCTCTTACCCAAGCATTCCTATCCTATCCTATCCTATCCTATCCTAGCTATCCTATCTCTGTATTACCCATCCTTCTAATCCTATTTATTCCTGCCTCTCAGTCCTCCCTTTCCGGCTTCTCTTCTCTTCTCTTCATAACAGCTACAGAAGATTAAAGGGTTCCAGAGATATATAAATAGTTTGTTTGTCTGAGTCCCCATAAATATTCTTGGGAAGTGGGAAAAACAACGGTAGGGAGAGGAAAAAAACATAAGGGGATAAAACACGGGAAAGCTCTCTCTCTCTCTCTCTCTCTCTCTCTCTCCCCTCCATCAGTCTTCCCGTCAGGCATGAGACAAAAAGTTAAGACAATGCTAAGTACGGAAAAGAAGCAGCAGGGGGGTGAGGGAGGGATGAAGGAAGCAGCAGGGGGAGGGGTGGACGGGGGGGGGAAGCAGAGAGGAGGGGGTGGGCATGGGGGTGGGGGTGGGGGGAGTCCTGTACCGGTTGCTCCCAAGTTATGAGTGTTAACATGTTGCTAACTGGATTTACGAAGCTGTATACTGAATTTTAATACCACCAAGAGCACGGAACGAGAAGATTTTTAGGATGTATGAAAAACGAACTCCATTTAACCTCTTCTTGAGTGTATGGAGGAGAAGGAGGAGGAGGACTGAATGGGGCAAATGGAATGAAAAAAAAAGAGGTGAAAGGGGGTTGAAATAAATATACTTAAGTTGTAGGAAAAGTCATGAGGAGGAGAGGGAGGAGGAAGAGGACTGAAGAGGCAAATGGAATGAAAAAAAAAGAGGTGAAAGGGGGTTGAAATCAGTATACTTAAGTTGTAGGAAAAGTCGTGAGGAGGAGAGGGAGGAGGAGGAGGACTGAAGAGGCAAATGGAATGAAAAATGAGAGATGAAAGGGGGTTGAAATAAGTATACTTAAGTTGTAGGAAAAATCATGAGTGGGAGGTGGGAGATAGACTGAAGGAAAGGGGAGAAAAAGCGAAGAGGAAAAAAGGTATGGGAGGATAAGTACTGAAGTTGTAGGAAACGTCATGAGTGGGAGATGGGAGATGGACTGAAGGAAAGGGGGGGGAAAGCGAGGAGGCAAGAGGGTATACGGAAAGAGGAGGCGGGGGGGGGGGGGGGGAAGAGGCGTCATTGTGTGGCCACCCTCCTGTTGGACGTGTCAATGTACAGTCTTTTAATAACTGCATTTTTCTAAGTAACTACAACCACTACAACAAAATGCAAAGTACCATAAGAAACTACAACTCTTCCACTACAACTCCCACCTATGACCCCACTCCTAACACCACCTGTAACTCCAGGAAATGCAATACTTACAAAACTTTTTTTTTCTCCGTAGCCCTGACCTAACCTAACCTAACCTTGCCTATTAAAACGTGTCGCATCAAACTCCATCCCAGAAAACTGATAACAAAAGGACCAAGAAAATAAATAATAAATGAATGAATAATAAAAAAAACATCCTGCCGGTAAACTTCAGTCAATAAAAAAAAAAAAAAACTTGTTCCTCCTTACAGTAAATGGAAAGAGAAATGGCGCATATATTAATTAGTTCGGAAATTTTATCGCCACTGAACTATTTTCCATGTTTTGTTTCGTTTTTGTAGACATCCATCTCAATAATAAGAGCCGCACATTTTCTGGGTAGAGACTGCAGCAGGACTCCAACCTTCAAACCGGTCCATTATTTCAGACTGAGACACTTACTTATTATATTTTATTTTATTTCCGTGATTTTTTTTTTTCATTATATATATTTTCCGTCAAGTTAGTTAACACACACACACACACACACACACACACACACACACACAGAGTAAGAAGTTATTAGATTGCAGAAGAAAAAGGGGCGAGCGAACGAACGAGCCAGAGAGAGAGAAAGAGAGAGAGAGAGAGAGAGCATTTACCTTTCTCAAGATTATTACTATTATGATGGAGTGCAGAGCGAATGTGTCTTTGCGCGCTGATCCATTATTTTGCCGCTCCATCGGGGGGGAGGGGAGGAGGACAAGACAGTGCTACGCCCCGGCCTGCTTGGGGGCGGGAATCACATCACTCACCCCAGGAACATGACCTTAATACGTTTGTCGGGCAGGGAAGGGGCGTGTCGTGTGTGTGTGTGTGTGTGTGTGTGTGTGTGTGTGTGTGTTAAAAGGGTCCGAGTGTGTGAAAGTGAAGGGAATTATACGACAAAAAAAATATATTAGAGGGAAGGACAATGGGGACTCTCTCTCTCTCTCTCTCTCTCTCTCTCTCTCTCTTTTTCCATCTTTTTCTTTCACCACCTCTCTCTCTCTCAATTCACAATCTCGCCCGCCTGCTCCTTGTCCCTCTCCTCAGCCTCCCTCACCTCCCCTATCACCCCGCCAACACCTACCATTATCCCCTTAACTTCACCCATTCATCGCACTTATCGCTAGGCCTCCATTACCCACATTATCTTCATTACCCTGCGTCCCCCCTCGCCTCGCCAGTAGCACCCATTATGCCCTAGGAAGCCCTGTATACATCTGCCTGACCTCACCCATTAGTCCCATACTCGCCCCTATTAGCAAGTCCCACTCCTGCTCCCAGACGCTCAGGGCCCTCTCTCGCTCTCCCTCCCTTCCCTTATGTATGGTTAACTCTTCTTCTTCAGCTTCTTTCTCCTCCTCTTTATTTTTCTTCCTCTAGTGGCCTAAGGGTAAGGGGAGGAGGGGAGGAGGTGGTGATGGTGGCGATTGCGGTGGAAGAGGAGTTAGTTAGGAGGAAGAGGAGGAGGAGGAGGAGAAGAAGGAGGAGGAGGAGGAGGAGGAGGAGAAGAAGGAGGAGGAGGAGAAGAAGGAGGAGGAGGAGGAGAGTTGTAATTAAGACATGTAGATTTGACGTTCCTTTTTCACGTTTTTTTTTTTCTCTTTTTTCACGGCACTTGTTATTACCAATTTTACTCTCTCTCTCTCTCTCTCTCTCTCTCTCTCTCTCTCTCTCTCACACGAAGGCACACATTCACACAATTTAATTCCCGGAGTGCCAGCAGGTCCCGTCCCCCCACCCCCCACCCTCCATTCTTTGGCTGGGCGTGGTGGTGATGGTGATGATGGTGATGGTGGTGATGATGGTGATGGTGGTGGTGGTGTATTTTACGGTGAATGTCCTGCTTTCTTCATCGGCACCCCTCTTCCTCTCCTCTTTCTTTCCTCTTCCTCTTCTTATCCTGCTCCCTCTTCCTTACCCTTCTATCCCTCTCCCACCGTGCCTCCCCTCCTTTACCTTCCCATTCTCTCCCTTCCTCTCATTTTCTCTTTCGTCCTTTCCCCTTCCAGTCCCTTCCCCACCTATTCCTTACCGTAATCTCCTGTCCCTTCCGTTCCTGCCCCTTCCACTCCTCTCCCTTCCCACTCCTTTTCCTTGCCACACCCTAGCTCATGTCATCACACTACCATCGCCATCATCAATATCACCACCACCACCACCTCGCACACACATTCCACCCTCATCCCTTCTCCCCTCCTCTTCCTCCCTGCCACACCCTCGCTCCTTGATACTGCCAGGGCTGGGGCTATTCACTCCCAAAGCCCACCCAGCTGCTGACCCGCCGCTGAGTCGCTGCTGCACCGCCTGACGGGAACAGCATCGGCCCAGCCTGCGCGTTCCTTCCCGATCAGTCACCCGCCGTCAGCCCACCTCCCCCTCCCTCACCCCTCCGTCACTAACTGTTTATTATTGTCGTTCATCTTAAAAGGCTCAACAATAGCGTTTCGAGATACAACGTGACGAATGTATGAAAAAAAAGCCTGTCGTGGGTGGCCTGTGTGTCTGTCCTTTCTCACACATAAGCCTGAGCGTCATAGGGCCTAAAAACTGGTATCGGCGTACACGGCTGACGGAACATGTAGGGCAGAGCGAACGTGCGTGTCTGTCTGCAGCTGAACACGTAAAGTTTGCCCCATATGCTGCCGGCCACTGCACTCCCCTCCCGCCCACACAGCGCAGAGAGATAACTGAAACCCAGACAATGGGAGGGGAGGCACATATTCTGTCAACAGGCCTGCAGACGGGTCCTGAGTTTCGTTGTGGAAGTGTTAGTAAAGTTGGGGCCATACGTTATAGCTGCGCGTGGCCTCGGTGCTCATCTCCATCGCATGATGATTATAAAACTGAGCTCACGAAGAAAAGTTAGCAGAACCTTAGACATCACACACACAGATATATAGATTTTTCTTTTTACAGCTAAAGAAACATCTCCAGGACAACAAAAAAAGGTGTAAAAAAAAAAAAGCCCGCAAATCGCTATTCCTACAGAGACAAAAGTTATGAGCGGCCAAAAGAGAGGTCAATTTCGAGAGGAGAGTTGTCTTGATACACTCCACAAATAATAGATATATAGACAAATAACAGATAAACAGAAAGAACAAATACATGATAACACACACAAATAAAAAAAACACAACCCGCCCACATGAAGTCTCCACGAAGGACACGCTATTGCAGGGGATGTTTTGGAGGTGAGGCAGCGCTGGCAGTGACATGAAGGCTCTCGTCAAGGGATTATATGGAGTGACAGGTTCGAGTCCCCGCTGCAACCACCCGTCAAAAGCACCGCCCGGCCTCATGTCCACCCTGCCGCCACCGCCTCCGCTCGTGCAGTGACATGGCAGTTTGTCTGAATTGTGAGGAAGGTCTTGCTGTGTTAGGTTGAGAGGTTGATGATCCGTCCTTCTGCTCTTCAGTCGGTATTCTCCATGGTATTACTATTTTCAGACGCTTCCGCCTCCCACATTAAACATTTCGGCGTCCAAGCACATATATTTGACAAGGCTTTCGAAGGAGCAATGAAGTTTCGGGTCCCTTTAAAGGTCGGTTTAGGGGCTGTTCTACAAGTCCATTCCCAGAAGTTTCGGATCCCTTTAAAGGTCGGTTTAGGGGCCGTTCTACAAGTCCAATCCCAGAAGTTTCGGATCCCTTTAAAGGTCGGTTTAGGGGCTGTTCTACAAGTCCAATCCCAGAAGTTTCGGATCCCTTTAAAGGTCGGTTTAGGGGCTGTTCTACAAGTCCAATCCCAGAAGTTTCGGGTCCCTTTAAAGGTCGGTTTAGGGGCTGTTCTACAAGTCCAATCCCAGAAGTTTCGGATCCCTACAGAGTTCGGAATGAATAACTCTATAAGGACCCGAAACTTCACGGATTGGACTTGTAATACGACCCCTAAACCGACCTTTGTAGGGACTCGAAACTTATCGGATTCGACTTGTAATACGGCCCAATGACTCTGGTGGTAGTATGGCCATGGATGCTGTACCGTGAACGTGGAAGAAAATAAACACTCACGAGAACCCAACTAATCTTTTCGGCCTTTAAAAATAGTTAGGAATATGACCCTTTGTCTCCGGCTGTCTTGCTCTGCGTGGCTCCGTGTCTTCCTGTCTCTGGCCTCTCCTCTATCTCTCAGTGTATCTGCCTTTCTCTCTTTCTAATTTTCCACCTTTCCGTCTGCCTGCCCGTGTGTCTGTCGGTTTATCGGTCCATCTTTCCGCCTTTCCGTCTTGTTTCCTCGCTGGTGCCTGGGCGCGGGCGTCTCAGCGGCGCCACTGCCTCGTCAGGTCTGGTCAGGGCCACCACCACCCCGCGGCGACAACGGACTGACGAAGGGAACAGCTGGCGGAGGCAAGGCACGCCCGCCCGACAAGACCATCCCGGCGGTGACGGGAAGATGATGAAGAGGAGGATGAGAAGGCTGAAGGGAATATCGTACGGTATTCATGAGAAGAAAGAGGTGGATACTAATGATGAAAAGAAAGGCAGAGAGGAAGGAAATATAGCGGAGAATGACTTAAGAAGAGAAGGAGGAGGAGTACTGAGAGGAAGAAAAGGAGGGGGAGGTGTAGGAGGAAGTACTACACCTTCAACCAACACCACCTGCGTCCAGACTCCAGACAGCCGAGGCGTCGCGGTGTGCTGACAAAGATGAGTCTGCTTTTTGTGTGTCCTCCGTGACCCCGCCCCACCCCGCCCCACCCCGTTCCGTCCCGACCATCCCACCAGCAAGCAAGCAGCCACACCCCTTCCCCGTCCCCCCTTACACACACACACACACACACACACACACACACACACACACACGAGAGAGAGAGAGAGAGAGAGAGAGAGAGAGAGAGAGAGAGAGAGAGAGAGAGAGAGAGAGAGAGAGAGAGAGAGAGAGAGAGAGAGAGAGAGAGAGAGAGAGAGAGAGAGAGGAGGGGAAGATAAGAGGAAAGCAATGCCCTTGAAAACGTGCTTTGATGATGCACGAAATTTTACCAGCGCACGTGTTCACCAAGGGACACACACACACACACACACACACACACACACACACACACACACACACACACACACACACACACACACACACACACCTTTCTCTTGCCTTCTGATCCTCAAATCTCATATCTCTGACCTCTCTTCACCCCTGTCATCTTCACACCCGGAAGTCCTCCTCTGCTTCTTCTTCCTCCCCCTTCTCCTCCTCCTCCTCCTCCTCCTCCTCCTCCAGTTCCTTTCTGTCTCTTTCACTCTAATATTATGAGGAGGAAGAAGTGGTCGAGGATGATTAAATAGAAGAATGAAAGGGAGGAGGAGGAGGAGCGAGAGAAAGAGAGTGGTGGGGTAGCGATAGGGAAGAGGAAATGGAGGAAGGAAAGGAAGATAATAAGAAAGAAGACGTATAAAGAAAAAAAATAGGAGGGACACAAGAGGAAGTGGAGGAAGAAAAGAAGGAACGGAGAAGAGAAGCTGACAACTTAAAAAAAGAAAAAGCTCTTCTGGCAATAATCACCAAGAAAAACAAGTCAGATTGAAAAAAAATAAAAATAGAGAGGGCAAAATAGAGGCACATTGGCGGCGTTGTGAGAGAGAGAGAGAGAGAGAGAGAGAGAGAGAGAGAGAGAGAGAGAGAGAGAGAGAGAGAGAGAGAGAGAGAGAGAGAGAGAGAGAGAGAGAGAGAAGCAGTGGGGGGAGGGGTGTGGAATCACAAGCATGAACCACGAGTCACTGAGAGAGAGAGAGAGAGAGAGAGAGAGAGAGAGAGAGAGAGAGAGAGAGAGAGAGAGAGAGAGAGAGAGAGAGAGAGAGAGAGAGAGAGAGAGAGAGAGAGAGAGAGAGAGAGAGAGAGAGAGAGAGTCATAGTGAGTCACCAGCACGGGAGATGGATCACGGAGATAAGGGATCGCGCTATTAATGGGATGAAGAGATTAGGGGAGGAACCATTGATAATAAGGGGAGGGAAAGGGGGATATGGGCAGGAGAAAGGGAGTGAGAGAGGAAGGGAGGGAGGGAAGAAGGGAGCATTTCAGGGCATAGGGGTTCTCTGAGGGGCAAAGAAGAGAGAGAGAGAGAGAGAGAGAGAGAGAGAGAGAGAGAGAGAGAGAGAGAGAGAGAGAGAGAGAGAGAGAGAGGGCAACAAAAGAAGAGTGCAGAGAGAGGGAAAACCACTTGTAGGGATGAGGGGAGAGGAGGAAAGGGAGACAGGGAGGAAGGGAGAAAGGTCACCAGAGAGGAAAAACAGGGAGGGAGGGAGGGATCGACAGGGGAGAAGGAAGGGGAGACAGGGTGAAAGGTTAGCAGGAAGGAAAAACAGGGAGGGAGAAAGACAGGGAGGTATGGATTGGCAGAGGAGAAGGGAGAGAGGAAAAAACAGGGAGACAGGGAAACAGGGAGAAAGGTTATCAGAGAGGAAACAAGGTGGGAGAAAGACAGGCAAGGGAGAAGAGTGTCAGGCATGGAGGGAGGAAAGGGGAGAGGGAGGGTCTGTGTTAAGAGGAATTAGTGGGGAGTGGAGAGGAAAAAAACAGGGAGGCAGGGAAACAAGGAGAAAGGTTATCAGAGAGGAAACAGGGTGGGAGAAAGACAGGCAAGGGAGAAGAGTGTCAGGCATGGAGGGAGGAAAGGGGAGAGGGAGGGTCTGTGTTAAGGGGAATTAGTGGGGAGGGGAGACGGAAAAAAACTCTTCTCAGGTTAAGGGGCTGAGGGGACGCAAGTGGGTACACCATTAGTAGATTTGACGAGGCGGCCATCGATCAAAACAAAGGAACCCGCCAACTCTTATGTCCCAGGGCGGAGGAGGAGGAGGAGGAGGAGGGGGAAGAATTGAGGCTGATGAGGGAAGAGGTGAGAGATGTGAGAGGAAGGGGAGGATGATGAGGGGAAGAACCGATGGAGAATAGACAATAAAATAACAGAATAGAATATAGAATAGAAGAATAAAGAGGAAAGAGACGAAGTTCAAAGAGGATAGGAAGGACAGGTGAGGGAAAATAAAAGGTGAAGATGAGGCAGAGAAGGATAGAGAGAAGAGAGACGGATGATGAAAGGAAAGAAGAACCGAAGAAGAGTAAGAGGAAGAGAAGGATGGTGAAGATAGTGACGCAAGGAAAGAAAAAGTGAAGATGAGAAAGATATAAAAAAAAAGATCATTGAGGGCAGTGAAAGATGGTGAAAGAAGAGGGACGGATGATGACAGGGGAGAAGGATGGTGACGATGGGAAATTTAAGGCTGCAGATGAGGGGTTAATTGAGGGCAAGGGTGATGAAGTTAAGGGATGATGGGAAGGCAAAAAAAAATGAGGGGCGCTGATTAAAGGGTAAAAAAGGGTTAATGAAATAGAAAAAAATGGCTTGATGACTGAAGAAAAAGAAGAGAGGGAAGAGGAAGGGAGAGGAGGGACGATTCAACGCCAAAAAAGGAAAAGGAGGGTAATGGGTGGATGAAGATAGGTGAGCCATGAAAGCGGGAAGAAAGAGAGGGCAAAGAGAAGAAGAAGAAGAGGAAGAGGAAGAGAAGAGGAGAGGCAAATAAAGACGGAAAAAAGAGAATGGTGAGTAACGAAGAGAGTAAGAGAGAGAGAGAGAGAGAGAGAGAGAGAGAGAGAGAGAGAGAGAGAGAGAGAGAGAGAGAGAGAGAGAGAGAGAGAGAGAGAGAGAGAGAGAGAGAGAGAGAGAGAGAGAGAGAGAGAGAGAGAGAGAGAGAGAGAGAGAGAGAGAGAGAGAGAGAGAGAGAGAGAGAGAGAGTTGGGAATGGTAAAGATATATAAACTTAGAAAAAATAATAAAATGATTGAAGACGCAGAACCAAAGAGAAGAAGAAAAAAAATAGAACGAGGAAGAAGAATTAGAGAAAGAGGAGGAAGAGTAAGCTGAAGGAAAGGAGAAATGGCAAGAGGAAGAACGAAAAGAGGCAAGGAAGAAGGATGGAGAGGAAATACGTAGAAATGGAAGGAGAGAAAAAAAAAGGAGGAAGAACAAGCAAGCCTTTACCCCTCCGACTCCCTTGCTGAAAACCATTTACTACTCTAGCTCATCCTTATGCTGTCCAACTTCCTTATGCAAGAGTTATTCAGTCTATTCTTTCAGCCTTAATTCCTGTGTGTCTGTATTTCTTCCTTCCTACGACTTGAACACTGAGAAGGGGACTATCTAGACAGCTCTCTAACTTATAATAACCATAATAATTTTTCTAACTCTTGTCCTTTGGTAAGTAAGAAGTGATTTGTTAGTTTTTTTTTTTTTTTGCCCTTGAACTGCCTCCTTTGATGAAAAAAAAAGTCGGACGGGAGGAAGTTAGGAGGGAAGGGAGAGGAGAGGGGAAGGGTTAGGCACTAGACAAGGGGGGGGGGGGGTTATTGTTCTCCTCCTCTGTAGTTACTTCTTCTATGTCAACAGTTTAAAAGTCGACTCCCTGAGGTCTTGGTGGTGGTGGCTGTGTTGATGGTGGTGGTGGTGGTGATGGTGGTGGTGATGGTGGTGATGGTGATGGTGGTGGTAAGTCTGTTGTGATGGTAATACTGCAACTTATCCTCCTCCTACGTCTCTTACTCATCCTAATCCTCTTCCTTCTCCTCCTCCTCATCATCATCATCATCATCATCCTTTCTTTTCCTTTTGCTCCTTTTTTTATTTTCGTTACTTTCACTCAGCAATTTTACCCTTCAGTGACGTATGCTTTCGTCTTTAAATCATTAGTCTATTTTTTACTTTAATTTTCTTAATATCTCCTTCTCCTCCACCCCCTCCTCCTCCTCCTCCTCCTCCTTTTCCTCTTCCACCTCTTCTCCCTCGTTCTCTTCATTCGCCCTCTCCTCCTCGTTTGCACTTTCCTCTTTTTTCTGCTAACCACCCTAACATTTTTCCTCTTCTCCATTATTCTCTCCTCTCCTCACGTCCCATTTCTCCTCCTCCGCTTCCTCTTCCTCCCCCTCATTCCCTCTTTCTCTCCTTTTGATCTTTCTACTATAACCCTCCTGCACCCCCTCCTACTGCCACGCATCCCACCCCCTCTGCAACCACCATCATGCGCTCTCTCTCTCTCTCTCTCTCTCCCTAAGGTTATTCGCTGATAGGGTCGGTTACTGTCCCCACCTGACCAACGGGTGTATGGTGTGCGAGGTCCCACCAGTACCCATATATCGGTCCTCCGAGTGCAAAAGAGAGCTGCTTCCGTGGGGGGGGTATTGGCTGGCGATGAGGAGTCCAGCATGTGATCGGTCAGTGGGTGAATAACAGACCCACAATGTAGAAGTGGTTCAGTCCATTCAGTCAATCAAAACGAAGCATGAATCCATCTCTCTTTCTCTCTCTCTCTCTCTTTCTCTCTCTCTGACTAAGAACTATATACATCTTTATAGTAATGTAGTTTTTTTATGTATATGCTTTACGATGGTGAAAGGGAAGGAGTAGGAGGAGGAGGAGGAGGAGGAGGAAGAGAAAAAAAAAGAGGAAGTGGTGGCGATGGGGGAGGAGGGGAGGAGGAAGAGAAGTAGGAAGGGAAGCTTTGAAATATTATAGCATTTCATTTTACTCTTTTCTCTTAATCCTTAAACTTATGAATGTGAATTTGTTTTTTTTTTCTCTCCTTGTGTGGATGGAAGTGGCTCATTTAAGGAGACTCTTAGTATTAACGTTTTTGTCTACGCTTTTTTTTGTGTGTGTGTATTTTTTGTGCTTTTTGTTAGCTGGTATTCCATATAGACGAGCTCTCATTTTTTGTACCCATTTCTCTCTCTCTCTCTCTCTCTCTCTCTCTCTCTCTCTCTCTCTCTCTCTCAACATTTCCCTCACTTATTCTCCCTTCCTTACTCTCTCCCTTTCTCCCTTACTCTTTCCCTCTCTCACTAGCTCTCTCCCTCCCTCCCTTTCTATCTCAGAATAAACAACTCTCGTGGTATTACGGTAATCCTTCTCTCTCTCTCTCTCTCTCTCTCTGTTGTGATGTTACGTAAAGCGGTAGATGATGGAGGGAATGTGGAGGAGGAGGAGGAGGGGGAGGAGGAGGTAAGACTTCAAGGGTTGTTGTCTCTCCTTGTCCTTTTGCTTCCTCCTCTTCCTCCTCCACTTTCTTCCTTCTCCACTTTTATGCCGTTCCACTCATTTACCCCTTTCACCTTTTCTGTCCTCCTTTTTCTACCCCTCCACTCCTCCCCTTCTCCCACCTTCATACCCCTCTCCTCTTCCTTTCCTTTTCCTTTTATCCCCTCCCCTTTACAGCTTCGCTCAATCATCGTTTCCTCTCCTATCCCCTTCCCTTCCCTTCCCATCCCCTGCCCTGCCCATCCCTTCCCTTCCCTTCCCCTCCTCTCCCTACCCTTCCCTTCCTTTCCCTTCCCTTCCCTTCCCGTTTATTCCCCTCCCCTTTACCCCTTCCCTTCCCTTTTCTGTCCTTCCATTTCCCTCTCTATAAACCCTTAACCATATTCCTATAACCCTCCCATCCTCTCTCCTCCCACTTTCCCTTCCATTCCCTCCCTCCCCCCTTTACCTGTCCTCCCCATCCTCCTCACCTGCCCCTTTTTTTCCCAGGTCTCAGGATTAATTTAAGTGGTCATATTTCAGCATTTTGTGGCCGTTTGCTCGGTTCTCGCATGGACCGTATATATTTTTCTCTATACCTTCTAGATTGTTGGAGATAAAAAATGGATAAATACGAACATTATTTTTATTTTTTTCCCCATGTTTGTGAATGCGTCCCTTCCTTTTTTCATGTTGCTGTAAATCCTTTTGTGTGTGGCTTTTTCAAGGTCCTGGCTGTAATACTCTCTTCTTTTTCGTCTAGTCGACATTTAATTTCTTTCTCGGTTATTTTTTTCGTGTTTTATGGCAGCATTCGAAGCCTCGCATGGTTCGAATCGCGCTCGAATCGCTCAAACATCAATAGTCTCGGAACATTCCCTTAGAGTTTCCGAACCAGCGACGGACTCTTCAACAGTAATCAGTCGCTAAGCTGGATCTCTCTTCCTCCTCCTCTTCTTCATTTATCATCTTGCAGTATATTACAGTTCCAGTTCTTTTCTCTCTCCTGCTCGATCCGTCTTTTTCCTCCTCAGTCCTCTCCCTCCCCTCCTCCCCTTCCCTTCGGGTCGCTCGGAGTCGTCAATAAAAAAACAGATCTTTGTGTCATCGCGCCAGTTTCACAGTTCGACACGACAGGTTTGTAAGTTCCCGAACGAAAACAAATCACTGTTAATATTTATTGTTTTTGTTAGGTAAGAAATATAATCAAGGAAACTATGCGAGTAATCTTTTAAGCTCTTGGTAGTGCATCGAAAGCCTAACCATTATGAATTGTATAGGATTATGTATAGTTTGGTTCGGGCGATAACAATAGGCACTGTACTGGACTGTGGAATTGGATCATTGTCAGCACTCGTAGCACGGCACAAGAAAGCTAATAAGATGCTCGCGTCCTATAACCTTCACCTTAATTAAGTATCCTGAGCTGCTTCCGTTCTCCCAGTTTAAAAAGGACATCATGCACCTGGAAAGAGTGTTAGTATAGCGAGGCGCCAGATGACTTCATGATGCCGCCCTGATCATGTCTTTCTAATACAAGGAGGGAAGCGAGCGCCGTTCCCGTGCCCTCACATATCACTGCATCACTAAAGGCCTCTGGTGTTATCGTGTCTACAGGTCGCAAGAGTGATGTGTAAAGATGATGATGTTCTATCTTCTATCGCTATTTTCACACTGACTGCTCTTCTGAACTTGCTGACTGCATGCCTCCCCCCCTCCCGCGGCCCCGCTGCACACGACTTTCTACTCATGCTCATCCCTATACTGTCCAAACCCCTTATGCAAGAGTTAACCAGCATCGTCACTCTTTCATCCCTCATGCTGGTAAACTCTGGAACAATCTTCCTTCTTCTGTATTTCCTCCTGCCTACGACTTGAACTCTTTCAAGAGGAGGGTATCAGGACACCTCTCCTCCCGAAATTGACCTCTCTTTCGGCCACCTCTTTTGATTATTTTTTGTAGGAGCAGCGAGTAGCGGGCTTTTTTTTATTATTGTTTCCTTTTTTTGTGCCCTTGAGCTGTCTCCTTTGTTGTAAAAAAAAAAAAAAAAGCAGGCAGCCTCATTATGAATCAACGGGGTCTGTTAACTGTTTGTTTATGTTAATATTTTTCCCTCTTTCTCATCCTTTTCTTCCTTCTACTCCTCCTCCTCTTCTTTCTCCTCCCTCTCTTCTTTCTCCTCCTCCTCCTCCTCTTTCTCCTCTCTCTCCTCCCCTTCATCTATTCTATCCTGTCCTACCACACGTAGTTTACTAGTAGTAGCGGTAGTAAACAGACACCCTCGCCATAGACCGACAGGTCTTCTGATGTCTGTTCTTCCTATGTATTCCTATGTATTCTTCTTCTTTTCTTCCTTATCTTCTTTCTCCGTTTCCTCCTCTTTCTCCTTCTTTTCCTCTTCCTCCTCCTCTTCCTCCTCCTCCATCCATGGCATTTCAAAACCAGGCTCTTTGTTGGTCGTGTTCTCATGTACAACCCCATAATTATCCCCTTTCCTCTCCCCCTCCCCCATTTTCTCCATTCCCCCCTCCCATTTCCCCTCCCCCTTTGGTTCTCCTCCCCCAGCATTCCCAACTCCCAGCCTCTCCCTCCCCCCTCCCCCTACACCCGGCCCGCCCCTCACTATGGCCTGAGTGTCCCTCGTTTGTCTGTTTTGTTAGAAATTGGTCTGACATTTTTGGCGCAATCTGAGTTAGTTGATCTTGGTGGTGGTGGTGGTGGTGATGATGGTGGTGGTGATGGTAGTGATGATAATAGTAGTAGTAGTGGTTTTGTTTTTATTATTATTATTATTATTATTATTATTATTATTATTATTATTATTATTATTATTATTATTATTATTATTATTATTATTATTATTATTATTATTATTATTATTATTATTATTATTATTATTATTATTATTATTATTATTATTATTAGTAGTAGTAGTAGTATAATAACAATAGTAACAATAACAGGAGCAATGGTATAGCTCGTTGTTTTTGTATTGTAATGAACTTAGAGAGAGAGAGAGAGAGAGAGAGAGAGAGAGAGAGAGAGAGAGAGAGAGAGAGAGAGAGAGAGAGAGAGAGAGAGAAGTAGAGAAAAAAAATGAGATCCTATTTCTGGCGCTTAAGAAACCAAGGAGAAAGGGAGAGAGGATAAATGACACAAGCTTGTTAGCCATTAGAGCGACAAGAGTGTTCCCGTGACACGCGAAATGGTGTGGCGAGCGTAAATACTTGTGGTCATGGCAGGGCATGGCAGTGGTAGCTGGGGGGGGGGGGGGGGTTGTGGATTACTTGTTGGGGATGGGGGGAATGGGGGAGGTGACGAGCCCATTGTGTGATAATAATAGTGGTGGTTGTGGTGAGTGGTTGTTTACGGCCAGAGTAGTGGTATTTGTAGTTGTAGTAATAGTAGTAGCTGTAGTTGTAGTAGTAGTAGTTGTAGTAGGAGTATAGTAGGGGTTTTTAATGTGTGTGTGTGTGTGTGTGTGTGTGTGTGTGTGTGTGTGTGTGTGTGTGTGTGTGTGTGTGTGTGTGTGTGTGTGTGTGTGTGTGTGTGTGTTCAGGCAACGCAAACGATTTGAGACGCGCTGAAAGTAACAACCCCCAAAAACTGGAACATCTACATCAGCAGCCGGTAAAAAGAAACACACAACACCACCATCTGCCGAGGAGCAAACACCGACGTTGAAAAGCGGTGGCAGAAGTCCGGACAAAAACGGCAGGAGGTGCAGAACGTCGACTTACACGAGCAACGCAGCGCAAACCTCCAGCCCGCATTAATTTAACATGTTGCAGAGGACGCTTTGACTACGCTCCACCGCAAGACACGTACACTGAAATCCCAACCAGGCAATTACTCACCTTCATCTTTGCTTACGTGAACGGGCGGTGCCTCAGCGTCGACATTAACTAAGAAGAAACGAAGGTGTAAGTGTGTGTAGGTACAAGGTAGGTGAGGAAGGTGAAAACAAACGTCAGGGATAATGGTTTAGGTGCTGTCGTCGTTAAGTGGTTGTACTGACGATGGTTGTGGTTGCAATGGTAGTGAAGGTGATGGTTAAGAAAGACAGCTGTAAGAGTAATGGCGATGGTGGTAATGGTGGTAGTAGTGTGTATTTTGTTTGGCATTGATTTTATTGTTGGTATTGTTAAGTAAGGATGAGGTAGTGGTAGTAGTGATGGTGGTGGTGGTGGTGGTGGTGGTCAGGGGTAGGAGAGGGAGGCAGGGGGGGAAGGGAAGTTGGAAGGCAGGGAGGGAGGGACTGGTGAGGTGTAGTTTCAGGGGTTACAGGTAGAGGCTTGATCCTAGTTTACCTTCGGTACGGGCGTACTCTCCAGGTGTGGTTGGGTTTTCTATTGTTCGTTGCTCACTGCTTGTACCCCTGCCTGCTTGCCTGTGTGTGTGTGTGTGTGTGTGTGTGTGTGTGTGTGTGTGTGTGTGTGTGTGTGTGAAGGAAGGGTTTAGCACCACTGGGGGACGTGTCCGAGACAAATGGGATAAGAGAAACCTTTCCTCACCCTCAACTTTTCCCTCTCCTCTCCTTCCCTCCCTCATTCGTTCCATCTCGCCTTTACTTTAAACCTTACTTTACTACTTTGCAAAGCCTCCACAGTGTTTACCATCTCTCTCTCTCTCTCTCTCTCTCTCTCTCTCTCTCCTAATCTTTCTCCGTCTTCCCTTCCCTCCATCCAGCAGTGTTTAAGGAAAATCTCTAAGATTCTTGAAGATATGAATTATACAGTGATGGAACAGCGACTGATAAGTTTCATACAGATACCGAAAATATTCCAGTAATAGAGGAGTTTAACATGGCGTGTCTGTAACCCTTAAACTACTTACGGCGCGCTTAGGAATATTAGAAAGTTCGACTGGAGGACTTACGGAATTCAAAGTGGAAATGCATATCTAAATGGTCTTCGATTTGCGGTTGAAAGTATTCTTTTTACGAGTCTAGTGGTGAACTAATGCTGATGATGAGCTCAAAAGGGAGATTATATAAAGATTAAGAACAGCTGCTCTACCCTACAGGCACGCACGCACACACGCACACATCATGCCACCCCACAACCTTCCTGTTCTCCCTCCCTTCCACGCAGTGCAAGCTCCTCTCCCCACACCTTCTAATCCCTCCCTCCCACCCACCCCTTCACATCCCTTCCACTCCTTTAAGCCCTCCACACCCCTTCCATTCCCTCCCTCCTATCTGCCCCTCCCACACTTCCACTTCCACACCCCTTCACATCCCTTCCACTCCTTTAAGCCCTCCACACCCCTTCCATTCCCTCCCTCCTATCTGCCCCTCCCACACTTCCACTTCCACACCCCTTCTATTCCCTCCCGCTCTGCCCTTCCCACACCTTCCTCTAAAAGTCCTCCACATCCCTTCCACTTTCTCTTCCTCCTACCTGGCCCTCCCACACCTTCCACTTCCACCCCCCTCCCACCAAGCCCTTTACACACTCTTCCTCTTCCCTCCTCCCACGTACCTTTCCCCACATCTTCCTTCCCCACACTTTCCTATCCCTCCCTCCTATTCTGCCCTTCACACCTTCCACTCCCTCCCTCCCACGCAGCCCTCCACACCTTCCACTCCCCCTCTCCCACGCAGCCCTCCACACCTTCCACTCCCCCCCTCCCATGCAGCCCTCCACACACCCTCTTCACCCTCCCCCCTTCCTGATCTCGGGGTTCTCCTTATCACCACACGCTTCCTTCTTCGCGCTATCACGCCTATCTCGAGTCTCGGGATACTGAAGAGCGAAGCGGAAGAAAAAGAAGAGGGCATTTTATTGGAATAAGCTTGAGTGTTAGTTTTTATCTCCTTATCTGAACCGGATGAACCACTGGGGGGGGGTCACTAGAGGTTTCGTCAAGGGTGTGGTGACCTTCGATCTCCAAAGCACAACGATGTTTTTTGCTGATTGCACACTCGGATGTATTGAAGGTCTTATGATTGTGGTGGTGATGGTAATGAAAGTGGTGGTGGTGAAGGTGTGGTTGTGGTGTGGTGGTGATGAAGGTGGTGATGTATGCCATGTGTGTGTGTGTGTGTGTGTGTGTGTGTGTGATCTCCAGTCCTGTCCCCGATGATTGTCTGTCTGTCTTTGATGTATATGTCTCTCACTACCACTACTACTACTTTCCTCCTTGCGGTAAACGGGAGTCCATAGGTTAGGCATGACATCAAATAATTGTTTAACGAATTCATTTAATACAAATGGAAAGTTTGTCTTGACAAAGCACGTATCATTTTATGGCTTTATAAACACAACTTCAAACGGTATATAGGGGACAAGTAATCCGATGCAGCAGTGGTCTGTAGATTACTGAGCAGGGAGAGTGTATACCGTACAAGACACCTAATCCCCGAGGCGCCCGGATTGATGCGGTCTGGTGGCAGGGTACAGGGAAGTGGGGGGACGGCCCGCAACTCCTGGATATGCAAAGTTATTGGGGAATCTGAAAATCCTTTAAGAAATGGATTTTATACTCTTTATCCTCTTCTTATGGAGTAAAAACTTGGCTGTGCGAGTTTTTGAGTACGGGAGAGGAAGAAACAAAAGATGAATAAGAACAAATCGCCGAGCACAGCTGCAGCTGTTAATGCCGCCAGCAGCAGCAGCAGCAGCAGGTGTTGTTTGGCGCCCGGCAAAGCTGCCCCAACGCTGCTGCTACGGCTGCTACTTGTCACTTGTTGGGTTTTGCTTGGATTCGGGGGATAAGCATGACACGAACACGAGGCGAGGCTGAATCGTGAAAAAAAGTCTTAATGTGTTCTCAGGAGTCCCATCAAGTTGATAATAAATACCTATCAAACGCTATCAACACTAGGAAGGGAAGGAGCGGTTGCCAGCTAGCCGTATCCTTCAGGTTCCTTCCTTTACTGGAATAGGTGACTGATACCGAATCTACACCTCGAATTTTCTTGGAGTCATGAGGCACACCCGCCGATGACGAAGAGTTTGAAGCTGAATGTCTTGTGAACTGCTGAGAGAGGTGCTAAATTCCTCTTGACAGGAAATTGCTGAAGAGTTGTAATCACCTCGCAACACCGGTTCGAAGCTCCGGCCATCCCACGACATCCTTGTAATGCTTTATAACACTGACAACCTTCTCTAAATACGATGTAGAAATAGACCAGACTGTTATATCACTCAAGGGTGTGGTAATAAATAGCTAGTTAAATAGGAGGGATGGATGGCGTGGTAAGAGCGGGGCGGGAAGAGGAGCGGAGCGAGCCGGGCCGGCAGTCCTCAGTCCTCAGTTATCAACGAGCAGTGTCCGTGGGAGGATACGTGCCGTGTGTCTGGTCTGTGCTCAATTAATTTTCCGAGTAGTGTGGATTAAATCAGTGTGAACATCCAGTTGGGATATACGGAAGCCTGAGTAATTAGCAGCGTGGGACCCAGCGTGGAATACTTGAGCGGTGAGTGTGCGTGGCGTGGCGCTGCGAGGGGCCGGCGGCGGGAGGGAGGTGGTGCAGGCGCGTCCTCGGGCTGCTGGGGACCGCCGCCACGTGAGTTACTTGACGCAAAGCATAGTACAAAGAGCCAGTGCTGGGAGGCCGGGAATTCGCTACCATCTGGAGTTATTTCGTGAGTGTAGCCTCCTGGAAAGCAGACGCCAAGCCAACACTCGTGGTGCCGGCCGCGTTGGGGCTGTTGGGGGCTTTTGTCTGTGCTGAGCGAGGCGGTGCAGGCGGCGGCAGGCGTGGGACCGTGCGTGGAGCAGGGATAGAGTGAATACAAGAATTGTGTTTTCGAATACTAATACTTCAAATTCCAACGTATACGAATTCGAATACATTAAAATGGTTATAATTCGAATGCAAATACGAATACTTCTTGATAGTCATGAATACATTCATGAATACTTCTCACTGAAAAATACGTATCTTGACGTAACTAGGCATAGCACCGTTCTAAAGTTATTCAACATTAATAAGCTCATGAACCTGTACTATACGCTACTATTACACGTCGCCTAGAAGGCTGGGGCTGGAAGGAACAACGGCTGTTATTTCTGATAAATTTTGAAGTATTCGTCAGATTATTCGCAGAACACGAATACTTTTCCCTTGTATTCGAATACGGATGAGAATACTTTGATTTCTATCAATAATAATTCGAATACGAATACACCCTAATACGGCATTCGAATGTATTCGAATACGAATACTCCGTCCCTGGCGTGGAGTGTCGCATAGACGCACCGCCATGCTACGCTGTGGACGGGCGGCCTCGCTCACATAGGAGAGGTAGCGTGTCTGTAGTGTGTCCGCATCAAGAACACAAGTGTCGTAGGTGTAAGTGCATAGAAAATCGCGTAGTTGCTAAGCCTAACTTGTGGGCCTAAAGCAGTCTTATCGTGTGAACGGCTCGCGCCCTGAGGTCCCGGGTGTTATGGGCAGGTTCAAACATTTTTGGATTTATACCCCATGGGACTCCTCTTCAATAGCCGCCTCCTCCCCGGGGTAGCCATCCGTTATGGGTCTTTACCTGCTCTTCTTCAGGTGTCCTGGCGTGAACCAAGAGGCTCACGCACCCTCCACTTGGTGCCCATGGAGCCTACGCCATACCTTTACACTACGTACTCTTCTCCAATGGTTAGAAAACCTCATAGGGTAACATGTATTATCCCTAACTACGTATTATTTCAGTGCAGGTTGTGGCGGGGCGAGCTCAGTGTTCGATGCAGTAATGTCACATCTTGCCGCCAGGCTTCCGCGCCCAACGTGCCTAATCTTTCTGATCCGCCTTTTGTCCTTTTTCCGTGGCTCTCATTAGTGGCTGTATTTACTCTAATTGGAAGCAGCAAGTTTCCTAACCAGCAGTTTCCTTGGTATGCGTGCCATAAGTTTTAGGGGTTACAAACGTATTCCGAGGCACCCCAATACTTCGGGTCATCCTTGCCTCCCCACCCTCACCACTTGCGTCAAGACACACTATCTGATTGCACGATAAGATGCCCTCAGCATCGACACAAGGGCACCGCAGTCAAGCAGGCAGGGGGAAAGCTGTCGTTGTTTGAACTTTGAACGTTAGGGAAAAAAGTCTCGAGTACTTGGTCAGCCATGTCCACTCAGGCAGATTATTCCACGGCTTCCACGCGTGGAAAGTGACAATTGTATTTTTTACGTATACGAATTTTAAAAGTTCTTAGGATTGGCCGTTTTAAAATATTTTGTGCAGTGTTATTGCTGGGCTTAAGTGTTTGTTCATGGTAATTCAATTAGTCAAACATTTCATGCATATTTACCTAGTTCTTACACACACACACACACACACACACACTTTCTGATACATGTGAATGGGCATTCATGTGGCGTAGACTTACCATATGGTAGTGATTATAAGTGCCATATGTTGTGCTAATTGCCAACCAGAGAGAACAACATTGTCAGTATTCCCCCATTTTTTTTATACATCAGTATGATTAATCCCACTCGTTCAGACAGTAATCTCAAGTAGTAATTAATTGCTAGAATCCCAATACAGGTTAATTATTTTTTTATTATATACGCTAGATTAAAAAGAAATCGTTGTGCCTATGCTTGCGCGGTTGCGTGTTGCTGTGAGTGCTGGGGAGCTGGCGTGGCTCGCGTTTCCCAGGGACGTGTAATCTGTGGAGTGGCTGTGGGGGCACACTCGTTACCTTCGCTGGGAGTGGACGACTGTCTTGTTCCTCGACGGACATGACCTTCGTACCGGCTTTGCAGAAGAATAGAGGAGGAGTGGGAATCTAAGTCGTTCTGTATCAGGTTATATTAAAATTTTATACTAATGAGGGAAATTAATGAATGGCCGGGGAATTTAAAGCACAACTACTACTACCACTACTACCACCGCTACCACCACCATTATTACCATCACTTACTTCCACGAGCAACTCCATTACCATAATAATTACTACCACCACCGTTAGTATTACAACTACTATTCATACCTTATAACTATACCTCTCCTCGGGTTGCAAAGCTGGATAAATTTCGGGTAATTTTGTGAACTCTTAGTATCAGAAGAGCCACATTTATATATCAATGATATGTCCACTCATGCAACACTCGGGCAACATCATTATTTGAAAAGTGATGCCAAGATTAGACACTTCTTCCACGCTGTGTACAAGATTGACCACGCAGTTCCCCCAGTATATACTTGTTCAGTACGTGGCTACTCGAGAGGGGTCTTGCTCGTGAGTCTCAGTGATTCATCGAGGACAGAAGGCGACATACAAGACTGAGGCTATCAGCAGCTCTGCCTTTGTTTCTCTTGGTGTTGTATTTTGTGCATCTTTTCCTGTTGTTCTTGTAAGTAAACGATTTTAATTCCTCTGTGCTGAGGGTTTTGTTACTGAAAACTAATAATTCGATTAGTAGCCAACAGTATGGGTTAACTTCTATACTGTACCTCTATGGTTATATGGGATTTTTATGGTTTAGGCCCTATATTATTGATATATTACAATAATTATTCCAAGTTTTTGCTAAGTAATACCATTAAATTTCAATTAAAGCAATGTAGCTAAAATTGTTCCATTCCGACAAATATATATATCCTTTTTATATATGTTCACGATGTTTCCCTATTATTCCAGTAAATATTTCAAATGTCCGTGGAAAGTTTCCGGGCCCTTGCAACTCTAAGCTACTTTTATTACTGTTCCGCGTTTTCTTGCTGCTACAGCTCACTACCTCGTACCACTACCACCATTCCTGTTTTTACAAGAACCCTCACCACCACCACCATGACCACATCCACCAGTATCCCACTAAATCCATTAGAAGCAGTGAATCTCTCGGTGCAGCAGAACCGTGAGAACAGGCTGGCTGGTGTGGGCTTCGTGCCTGGGGTGACTGGGTGTGTGGCGTGGCGGCGGGGTGTGGTGTGGAGGAGGTGGTGGCGGGCGGGGAGACGGAGGGAGTGGCTGCAGTGATGGCGGGAAGACAAAGGCGACACTATCAGCTGGTTGGGCGGTGACCTTGAGCAGTGCAGTGTAGGGCCCCCGCCTCCCGTTACACTGCTCTTCCTACTCCACCACCACCACCATCTTCTCTTCCTCCTCCTCCTGCTGAATACCGTGTGCCACTAACCTATCCATCTTCATGATCGCCGGCTTCGAAGTTAATTAACATGATATTGCGCCCTCCTTCCTGCACTCACCACACCATCCAGCCACTTCCAGCCCTGCCATGCCTCGTCTTCCACTCTCATCCTTATTCATCTTTATTTTCCTTTTGCATGTGTTGTTTTTCTCATCGCCTTCGTCATTATCTTCATCGTTTTAACTTTTCCTCCTCCTCCTCCTGCTCTTCATTATCATCTTTCATCCAACAACAAAAAATCAATGTTGGAATACTTATGAAAACGCCAGCATGGGACTGATTGATTTATGTTCTAGTAACTGCTAGTAGCTGGGCATCGGTATTTCCTCTTCCCCGTTGCTATCTACTTGGGTGACTCAGGCAGAGTGGGGGCGGGGGTGGGGTGAGTGGTGGGTGGGGGGGGAAGGACCACGAGAGCGCCTGCTTCCCTTGTTGACAGTGTGTGGGGCCGCGAGATAAGAGGAATGACGCATCTTCGCCACCGAGATGCTTGAAGTGGACGTGATAGTGTGCATTCCGCGTCAACCCGCAAGTGTCACGGCGGTTGGTAGGGTACACGAAGATAATTGTTGTTGTTTGTGATGGGTTTAAGTAGCTAGAGCCTCCATTGTTTATGTAGGAAGTGCCACCCATCCCTTCCTCCCCCGTCCCTCTTCCTCGTTCCTTCCCTTCTCTGTCTCACTCCTTCCTTCCCCTCACCCACCTCCCATTTTTCCAGTCTCGTTTTCCTCTTCCTATTTTCTTCTACCCTTTCCTCCTCTACTTCTTTTCCTTCTTTGCCTCATCCCTTCCTCCGTCTCACTCCTTCCTTCCCCTCACCCACCTCCCATTTTTCCAGTCTCGTTTTCCTCTTCCTATTTTCTTCTACCCTTTCCTCCTCTACTTCTTTTCCTTCTTTGCCTCATCCCTTCCTCTTTCCCCTGCCTCCTCCCTACCTCTCTATACCCTTCCCTGAACCACCTCCCTACCTCCCTTTTCATCTCTCATCAATCCCTCGTTTCCCCCTTCCTTCAGATCTCTTTTCCCTTCCCTTTTCCCCTGCCTCATCCCTAACCTCTCTATACCCTTCCCTGAACCACCTCCCTACGTCTTTTTTCATCTCATCTATTCCTCGTTTCCCCCTTCCGTCATATCTTTTTTCCCTTCTTCCCTCATCCTTCCCCCATCCTCCCCTCCTCGTTCGTAGCTCAGAAAGAGGTTAATGGCGTTAAAATGTTTGAGTAGTTGCGCCAATTGCCTCTCCGTGATTGCCGTGTTTTCATCCCGAAGGCTCAGGTTGCTGTCGGCGGCGAAAGGTTTGCTTATCCTCCCACTCCACCTTTTTCCCACGTTCTCAAAGGAGCAGCCAGAGAGGTGACGGCAAGGGAGGGTGAAATAAGCCGCAACGAACATTAATTTGAAGTTTTAAGAAGGCGTACACGGCTCGGAAGTCCTCAAACCCAAAAAATGACGCGGAGTTTGAATGAAGTTGCCGAAATCTTGTTAAGGCTGCTGAATGAGGAAGGGGGAGCGGCATCCGGGTTATCCCAAGTGCATGGAGAGGTCACAGCAGGGGGGGGGGGGAGGTGAAGGGAAGGGGAAGAGGATGCCGGGCGCCCTCCAGCCATGCAGCAGGCAATGCCCTCACCCAGCGGGATGCCACTTACCCCGGTTTGCAAGATTTGCCCCGCCGGTTCCAAGGTCAAAGCTACAAACGAATGGCCAGACACTGTAATTGAGTCTGGCAGTGGCTAAGATACCGCAGGTGGCTCGGGAAGTAAGAGATGATTCACAGCTGGTCTCAAGTGCCGCGGGATGGGAGGCTGGGGAGGGGTGAGGACGGGGGGGGGGGGGGGGGGAGCTCGCGTCCAGGAAGAGGGGAGGGGGGGAGAGTTGGGGAGCAGCCAGGAGGGAAGGAAGGCCGGAAGATCGAGGAGGAAGTGGAGGACATTAGAGGCGAGGACGGTGCGACTTTGTGTTTCGTTTGAGTGTAAGCAAAGCACGTAATGGCGCTAGAGAATACGATGGTCCATAAAAGGATGTGCGTAGATGAAGTTTCTATGTTAAGTACAATATTGAAAAAGGGAGTTGTTTTATTAAGTATCAGTTTCGCCAGGTAAAGTAGAGGGTCGTGGTCTAGACATTTTGGTGGAAAGGGAAAAGGAATCCTCTCTCTCTCTCTCTCTCTCTCTCTCTCTCTCTCTCTCTCTCTCTCGTTCCTCCCCTGCAGAGGTCTGTAGTTGGCGTAGTTTGGCTGCATTTCGGCCACGCGTGGGACAGGCGGAGGGAGGAAGGGAAGGGAAGAGGAGTTAAGGGCTGTAGCGAGGGTTGTGTCGGCGTGTATGGGCGCCGTGGAGCGAGCTGGTGAGGGGGGGGGGGGGCGTGGAGGAGGAAGAAGGGGTGATGAATGGTTTACGTGGGGGGGAGGGGCGTGGGGCTGCCGTGCCTGCCTCGGTAGGGGATGAGGGGCGCGACGTGTGACGTAATACGGCGTGTCAGTGTTGCCAGACACGCGACTTTGTTTTTGGGTGACGTCTTTGTGCCAGGCGGCGGCGACGAGTGCCTGTGTACGCGGCGGCGCCGACGTGGTGGTGGGGATGAGTAGGGATGGGGTTGGCGGTGGAAGGTGGAGTGTGAGGATGGCAAAGATGAGTGAGGAAGAGAGTAGGGAGAGAGAGAAGAGAGGGAGGTAAGGGAGAGAAGGATATTACGCCTGTGTGTACTGTATGGCGTGCTAGACAGGAAGGAAGGTCTGTGTGTGTGTGTGTGTGTGTGTGTGTGTGTGTGGACTACGCAATACAGAAAGGGTTGATAGAGGACATAGAACAACGCAGGCTTCTCCGTGCGCCCCAGGTATCTCCGGCTTGCACCTCCATGTGCCTGCCGGTCGTTAGAGGGCTAGAGGAACATCGGGTCACATCGTTGGGGGTCACCTGTTCCATGCTGGCCCCCTGGTATAGGCCCGGGACAGACCCCACCAGACATGACCTAGACTTAGACACACCACACCAGACACACAGGAACACACTGACACAGGCCACACCAGATACAGAACACACCAGAGACATGCACCTGTCCAACTCGTACCACTACAAGACGTGATGCGTGATGGTAGGCTAAAATAAACTGACTGAAGTTAAAGTAAGTAAATATAATAGAGTGAAAGAAGGGTTAGAAAGGGAAAACAAACAAAAAACATGATTACTGCTTCCCCGAGTAATGGGTAACGGTGCTATTATCATCAAGTACTGTAAAGCGAGTCTGATTAGTCTCAATTCGAAAAGGAAATTGCCTAGAATCTTCACAAATAGGGTAGTGGGGGAATGGGACACGCTTGGCAGCCACATGGTTAGTGCGCATGCCATTAAGTCTCGGATTGAGGTTAGACAGATCAAATACTAGGATGACAGACGGTGGAAATTAGGTCGTCAGGAGCGGTCGTGATTAAGCCGATTGGCCTCTTTCAGGTTCTTGTGTGTGTGTGTGTGTGTGTGTGTGTGTGAAGGCCAGTCTGTTGAGTCCAAACCCACTTGTGTCTCGTAAGTAGCCAGCGTAGTGGGTAAGTAAGTGGGTAAGCGGGCAGACTGATGGGCAGACAGGAGGCAGGAAGGAGGTCATGGACTGGGTGAATGGGAGTGACCATGGATGTGGAGTGTGAACGAGGACCGAGTGTCTGGGTGGGTGAGGAGACTTGTGGGCGGGGGTGTTGGGTAGGGTGGAGGGGAGGCTGGTGGCTGTTGAGTAGGGTGGAGGGGAGGCTGGTGTCTGTTGAGTAGGGTGAAGGGGGTGAAGCATAGAGAGCGAGGGGTGCGTTGCGGCGTCTCCACGTTACGGCTGTCCCCGGATGCGCCTCCTACACTCAGACTAGATAAACTGCCGCGCCGGAAACCTTGATAATCTTAACTCGAACACGACCTCCTCGACGGCATAACTCCTCCTCCTTCACCTTCTCCTACTCCTTCTCAACCTCCTCCTGCTTCTCCACTTCTTGTTTCTCCTGCATTGCGCCGCGGGTGTCGGGTTTCGTCTCAGTGTGGTGTTGGTCTGGCGTCGTTGTGTAGTTTTTGTTGGGTGGGGAAAAAGAAAAGCAAAAAAGGCCGAGTAGAGGAAGGAAGGGACGAAGCTCAAGACAGTCCAAATGAACGCTTGTGTTAATGAACTAATCCCCGCTGAGTAAGGCAGGGAGTGACTGAGTGAGTGAGTGAGTTAGTGCTACACCTGCCCAGCGCTACCAGAGAGAATCCTTGACAGTAGTATTAGGTTTGTTCAGTTGGGAAAGTAAAGTCTAAATGCAAACTTAGTCAAGCATATTTTTTTCCATTGAGACGTGATTACTGTACCATTCACCTCCAGTACTGCCAAAGAACCCGAGATATTAAGTAGCCATATGCTCTTTAGTTATGGTCCCCTCGAGTCTTTCACTGTGACCGTAGTGGAGGAAAGACCGATGATTGTGGTGGTTATGTACTAATGTATGATGCAACCAACCAGACATTGACTACACTCTTCGATACTCACTAACTTACAAGGTTAAAAAGGTCGCAGGAAGCCATTCATACAAATTATCACATGTATCTTATCAGCTGTACACAGTTTTAAGTATGCCGGATGATGTAACGTTTCAGGCTCTTAAAACAGTAAATTGGACTGGAGGAAACTGCTTGACCTTTACTGAACCAACCGCGTGATTGCGAAGAACTCCCTCGATTTGATGTGGTCGGTGGTATGTTTTCCTGTGGCAGTGGTGGTGACGGGTGGAGGCACTGGTGGTGGAAGAGGCACGAAGCTTTCCACGAAGGCTAAGCGAGTGTATGGAGCCTCGTAATGGTTGGAAACGCCGTGTTAAATGTGGCACTTCCTTTGTGTGTGGTTGCATGCACACACACACACACACACACACACACACACACACACACACACACACACACAGGAAATTGGAGGTTCTTGTTCGTATATGAAACATTTTGACGATAAGGAATCACGTCCGTCACTAGCGTATATGTCAGGGCACGGCTGACCTCTGTGGCGTGTGTCGGACTGTCTTTGTTTTGTCTCGGTCTCTGTTTGTGCGTTCAGTGACTCCACAAATAACTGGTCACTGGTTTCCTGTAGCGTGATGTCACCACTTGGTTAGGATGTAGGAGGTTATTTGTCTTAGTACTTATCCTGGAGTGAAGTCTTTGTCAGCTTGTTATTTTATTGGTTCAAAGGAAGCAGCCCAGGCCACAACAAAGCATACAAAGAGGACCGGAAAACGCGGCTCGGATTTAATAGTTTAAAATACATATGCACTCAGTAGTATTAGTCATGTCAGGTTGAAGAGGTGTCGATACTTGAACTTGGTGAGTTGTGATGAAGTGATGATATAATTGTGTAGAGGTTACTGCCAGTATTTGGAGGTGTAGATGTGTACTTGATATGATGAATGTTAAGAAGGGTTATGAACAGGATCGAGTAGTATGGTGATGGGACAGCACGGGCATATCTCAGATCCTGTAGTTGTGGCACATTTACACACACACACACACACACACACACACACACACACACACACACACACACACACACACACACTGACATTTCTGACTTATGACCAGGGAGTAGTCATGGCGGCCAAAAGTACTGGAATCACAACACGACCCCAACACTACAAAGGCCCGCACCAGTGTTGAATAATGATCAGTCACTGCCACCGCCCGTTTCCGTTATAAACAGGACGAGCTGATGTGACAAGGGAAGGAAATAAGATAAAAAAGTAAACTGTATAAATGTTGCGTAATGATACAGACCACCAAACCATCACGTAGTATCATTTAAGTTGTCTCGTATGATTATGGTCCCAAACACACACATTTCACAGGCTTTCGTAGGAGTTGTGGGCAATTTGACAAGGGCTTCGGAATTACGAGGAATTTGACAAGGGTTTCATAGGAGTTGTGGGGAATTTGACAAGGGTTTCATAGGAGTTGTGGGGAATTTGACAAGGGTTTCATAGGAGTTGTGGGGAATTTGACAAGGGTTTCATAGGAGTTGTGGGGAATTTGACAAGGGTTTCATAGGAGTTGTGGGGAATTTGACAAGGGTTTCATGGGAGTTGTGGGTATTTTCATGGCTAGTTTTGTCATCCATGTGGTAGTTTGACTAAGCTTTTGCACCATGAACTTGAAAAAGACTTATGAGAACCCGCTTAATCTCCTCATCTACCTTTGGATATAGTTCATGTTAGAGTTGGAAGCGCCTGGGAATACCGACTTGTAACATAAAGGAGGTGAGGTCGTACAGTTCGGACACCCGCCACCGCCATTCACCATCACTGCGCTGTCCTCGCCCCAGGCCAATAGAAAGGCTCAAAATCATTCCTTGACTTCAAAAGGAATAACGGCCTTGGTCCATTCATTCCGCCTTCCCTCCTGTAGGCCGTTTGTTCTCCTTTAGCTTCCTCTCCATTCCAGGCACGTCACTCCTTTGCCATCTAGGGTCATCTCAGTCGTTCTCGTGTACTTTCACCACTACCAGCATTGACCCAAGTGTTTTACTACTACTACTACTACTACTACTACTGCCACCACCACCACCACCACTAAAAATACTACTGAGGGTACAGCAATCTGCTAAACTTTGGCAATTACGACATTCAGGTGCATTAAACAGCCGCCACACACACACACACACACACACACACACACACACACACACACACACACCGAAGAAAAAATAAGTTCTAATCACACAAGAATGTTGCATATTTGGAAAACGGATGCACTTAACACACACACACACACACACACACACACACACACACACACACACACACACACAGTCACACACACACACACACTCGGAAGCAGACACCAGAAAATTCGCATAATTACCGCGGGTGTTTTATTCAATTAAATGGCCGTAACAATACATCGTTTTTGTGATGTATTAATTATTTCACGGCACGGGACACGCGCCTGCCTTTAATATACGGGCGCCCGCGTGACATCAACTTACCTTTTTTTTTATTATTTTACCTTTTACCTGCACAAATTTACTAACCGGACGGGACGATCAACAAAGCGGGGATAGATAAATATAACTTCGATGATGACACACACACACACACACACACACACACACGGAGGCAGAGTAGTAAAAACAAACGTGATATCTCCTTAGTTAGCTTTTTTATTCTTTCTTTTTTTTCCTTTCCCAAAACAATGGAAGTGAGAGAGAGAGAGAAAAGACAAACCTGGGAGTCGTCGGAATGCGAGAAGTTTCCCAATTAAAACCACATTAGGAATTCTTGTTTTATATATATTTTTTCTGCTGTGTTCCCAGGACTGTGTGTGTGTGTGTGTGTGTGTGTGTGTGTGTGTGTGTGTGTGTGTGTGTGTGTGTGTGTTAGATAGAGAGAGGGGGGAGGGGGGTAGAGGCAGTGAAGTGATGAATGAGGCTGGAAAGGGTTGAGAGAGAGAGAGAGAGAGAGAGAGAGAGAGAGAGAGAGAGAGAGAGAGAGAGAGAGAGAGAGAGAGAGAGAGAGGTAACGCCCAGAAGGAAAGATACACACACAGGAATCTCGCTTCATCTTGTCTTTGTTCCGACGCTTTCTCTTGTCTATTGTTGGGGCTTTGCTAATTATTTTCTTTGTTTTTGCTTCCTTTGGTCGCTCCTCTATCGGGTGGCCGTGGAGGTGCGGGACGGAAGGGCGAGGGAGAGAGAGGGACGCGTGTACTCGCCGCGCCTCGGACCGTCTGAGGCGCGGGTGGGGAGCCGAGGCGGTGGAGGGCTCGGTGCGGCATTCAAGCGATTTTCATTAATTAAAAGTTTCTGCGTCCGCTCGTGTGTGTTTGAGAGGCGGCGCGACGCTAATGGCCGCTCCGTCTTTTCTTGCGTCGTCCCATTAGTGCTGCGTGGCGTGGGCCGAGTGTTACGCCGCCTGGCTCCTGTGGTGTGCGAATGCAGCTGTTTTCACCCCGTGCTTGCAGAGTCGCTCCTGCCGTGTCTGCTGCGGTGAGGCGAGGCGTGGCGTGCGGCGCCGGGCTGCTTCGCCTTCACCTGCGTAATTACTGGAGGCGCCGCATGCATGCAGCCTTGACGTTAAATATTGGGCTTTCTTTTAACTTAATCGGCGAAGCATTTAGCGTGGCAGCCCTTCACCGCACGCACAACTTGGGCCTCCCGCTGGGTCGTCTGGATCCCGGGGCATTTGTGGAGGTCGCGCCGCGTGCAGGCGTGTGTGTGGCCGTCCAGCATTCCTCTCGGGTACGCAGGCAGACGGACAGGCAGTCAGGTGCCTTACTGCCGTATTGTTCCCGAACTGGGCTTTATAGCTTCAAACAGCACGATTTTTGCTTACTTGTGTTTATGAGGCTATGATGATGAAACAAAGGTTGTGTTTTACCTGATTATCATTGTGAAAAAAAGCTGTTGGATTTAAAGGCCACAATAGGATCGTTGCTGTGATTGTGTGAGTCCCAGGTGGGCGTTTCCTGGGGCGTCTGGCGTCAGGGAGAGTGCAGAAAACCTTTGTGCAGAGGAAAGGTTAACCGAAAGGATAATATTGTGCAGTGAGATTGATGCACACACACACACACACACACACACACACACACACACACACACACACGAGTAGCGTTGACAGCAGTTGCTGTTGATGGGACGGTGAGGTTCGTGATGTTGTCGTAGGCTGTAGGCGGCGGATGAGTCAGCGCGGCGGGGCGGGGGAGGAGGGGAAGGGGAGACAAGACACTGGTGAATCACCGTGCACGCCGGGGCGACCTTGACAGGACTGTGGACCTTGTGTGCCGGGTGGTGGCCGCCGGGCGTCATGGTGGCCAGGCGGGGCCGGGCGTACCACAGGCACTGCTTGTGTGCGTGGGGTTGGGGGGCGAGTGCCGCACTCACCCCCGACGGCGTGAGGCTACTTGTACGCTGGCCAAGTTGAAAATGATAGATAAACGCGCATCTATAATGTTGCCGCATGAGAGAGAGAGAGAGAGAGAGAGAGAGAGAGAGAGAGAGAGAGAGAGAGAGCGCTGTGTGGGCGTCCCCAGTGACTTGTGAACCTGCATGGCCGGGGGTGTGCCTGCCTGCCTGCCCGCCCCCCGCGCTTCCTGCCTGGCTGCACGCTTTACGCCGCACATCCTCGCCCAACCTGTGCCGTGCTCTTTGTGGAAACACCTGAGCCGCGCCTTACGCCCTGCTTGTTTCCTGGTCACGAGTGTTGACAGCTCGCCGCCACCACAACCTCCACCTCTTCCTCTTCCTCCTCCTCCAGCAGCGTCAGGGGCCAGGCTGCAGTCGTGGGTGGCCGTGTTGGTCAATAGTATGACGCCGCCGTCCCCTCCGCCCCGCCCCTTCCGCCCCCCCTCCCCCAGCACACGTGGCGGCTAGACTGCATTTGGCTCGCATTGATCTCGGCCACTGAGCGTCTGGCCGCGTCGAGGGTTGTTTTTAGCCAAGGAATGCGATCTTTGCGCGTCGAGGAGGTGTCGAACGGGTGTCTTGTCTGGGGGGAAAGGTGGGGAGGGGGGAAGGGTGCCAGGAATTCGGGAGTAGATATATACCCCTCTGCCCGCTTCCGTCCCCGCCCACGCCTTCCCCCCGTGAGGCTTCTGGCATTTCCTGGGCTGATAGTGAGCAATATCTTGTCTAGGGAAAGGAGGAGTGAGTAATATATTGTCGAGTGATTGCCTTAAGTGGTCAGTGGAGTGTGTGTGTGTATGTATGTGTGGGCGGGTGGAATGCAGTGTGTGGATGTATGTGTGGGCGGGTGGAATGCAGTGTGTGGATGTATGTGTGGGCGGGTGGAATGCAGTGTGTGGATGTATGTGTGGGCGGGTGGAATGCAGTGTGTGGATGTATGTGTGGGCGGGTGGAATGCAGTGTGTGGATGTATGTGTGGGCGGAATGCAGTGTGTGGATGTATGTGTGGGCGGGTGGAATGCAGTGTGTGGATGTATGTGTGGGCGGGTGGAATGCAGTGTGTGGATGTATGTGTGGGCGGGTGGAATGCAGTGTGGGGATGTACTGGTGTAACCTGGCCAATGGCGTAGCTGTGTGGGTGTGTGGGCGTCTGTACCTGTGCGTAATTCACCTTTTTACTTGTATCTTTTTAAGGACTGCGTTACAATCTCATGTCCCAGGTCTGAAGGCCTTGGGTTTTCACCTTTCACCTGCTACATGCCTTAGCCGGTGCCACACCATCCCGGGGGCGCGTTACGATTGATACCTTGTAACCCATCCACTGCTGCCCGAACAGTGGCACAGGATCAGGGAGTCTGGCCGTCCGTCTCCAATCCTGCCAGAAATCTAACTCGTGATCTGTTTTTCGTGACCCCAGAGTGTTAATCGCTGCACAAAGGTGTGTGTGTGTGTGTGTGTGTGTGTGTGTGTGTGTGTGTGTGTGTGTGTGTGTGTGTGTCGGCGTGACAGGACGGGCTGTGGGCGTAGTCATGTCAATCTGAGGCAAGTGTGTCAATGACCTATGTGGAGGCTGATTCCGGTGGTACTGTGTGTGTAATTCACCCACGACCTTATCACGATCTGGACTCGTAATCGCCTACCCTCCCGATTAGAGCAGCAAGGCTCATTAGTCGATCTCTAGGTACTGCTGAGACCTTCACACACCCCATTACTTCTTTCTCAAGGGAGGACAGTAACCACTCCTTGTCAGGTGTGTGTGTGTGTGTGTGTGTTTTGGAAACTAGCGTATCATTATTATTATTATTATTATTATTTCTAATATTATATACTGTCACTGTTTCTGAAGTTCACGTCTAGGAGCGAACGGAGACAAGTTTTCGATACGTCGCTTCGTGTGCGTGACGTGACCGTATCCAGGTGTTGAGGGGGCGGGGGAAGAGGGGAGGCAGGCAGCAGGTGGCCTCAACAGGTGCCAGTCCAGGTTCATATCTCCGCCGCACCTTCCATCTCTCCCTCGGCCTCAGTGTTGAAAATAAATTACACAAACTATAATAATATCTACCAAAGTTTATGTAAAACTATAGGTCGCGAAATAATACAAGTTCGAACATTTATCTACTACCTTTATTTACGTCCATTTACCTTTCAAGTTATTAGTGAGGAAGTACTGGAGGTCGAGTGCGTTTCCGTTATTGTTATTGATAGTGTCAGATCTGTGTGTCATCCTATCCGTTGCGCTGACGTGATGGACCCACCTGATGAGTGGCCGCAGGTGTGTGTGTCAACGTTACATGGGCGTGGGTGGCAGTGCTGGAGGGGAAGGAGGGTGAGGGGATGATGAAGGGAGAGAGGGAGGGGGCGAGGGGGAAAGGGAAGTAGAGAGAGGAAGGGGGCGAGGGTGTAAGAGAGAGAGAGAGGAAGGGGGCTAGGTGGAAAGGTAGAGAGAGAGAGAGGGGGAGGGGGCGAGGGTGTAAGAGAGAGGGGGGGGGGGCGAGGTGGAAAGGTAGAGAGAGAGGGGGAGGGGCAAGGTAGAGAGAGAGAGGGGGAGGGGAGAGAGAGAGAGAGAGAGGGACGGGGCGAGGTGGAAAGGTAGAGAGAGAGAGAGAGGGGGAGGGGGCAAGGTAGGTAAGAGAGAGAGAGGGAGGGGGCGAGGGGGAAAGGTAGAAAGAGAGAGAGAGAGGAAGTGGGCTAGGTGGAAAGGTAGAGAGAGAGAGTGGGGGGGGGGCGAGGTGGAAAGGTAGAGAGAGAGGGGGAGGGGGCGAGGTAACAGGGGCGGTTGAGTCATGAACACTGCGGTCCGTGATTAACGCTCCACGTCCGCGCCTCTGACCCACAGGTGACGCGGCGACACCTCACGCCTGATACGAGGTGCGTCAGGCGGGAGCTTTCTAATGTACCCTGCGGCGCCGCGTAATAACTACCGGGCGTGGGCGGGGCGGATGTAGCAGGTGCGGCGAACTGTTTTCTGTAGGTGGTAGTGCTTGCAGGGTCGCTTGTCTGAAGGGAGTTGAGAATGGCCTAGTGGAGATGCTTGAGCTGTGAGCCTGCGGGGAAGGGTAGAGAGGCGAAGGGTGTGGGTGGAGGCGTTTGAGTTGTAGTTTGTAGAGTTGTTAGTCTGAAGAACGTTGAAGGAGGAGGAGGAGGAGTCTGCGGGAAGGGGTAGAGAGGAGTGGTTGTATTAGTCAAGGAGGTATTTGTATAGTAGTTTGTGGAATTGAAGTCCTGAAGCGCGTTGAGAGGGATTGGTATTCGATGGGATGTTTGTTTTGTAAGTTACCGAAATATTGAGGGAGGAGGAGGAGGAGGCTGAGACAACATAAGAAAGAAAAGGAAACGGCAGATGAACGAAGGCAATGACAGTAGCTTCGATATTCGTGACGAGTACCGAGAAAAGTGTTCCGCTAATGACAGGTGTGCGTGATGTGCTCCTGGTGGTGGTGGTGGCTGCGGGGGCGGCGGCGGTGAAGGAGTCAGGTGTGCGTTGTTTGTGTGGGCGTGTTGACTCTTCAGGTGGGTGTGTGAGGACCTTGCCCCTTGAACACCCGAGGCCAACACCTACATTATTCAAGGCCCGCCACCTGACTCCCTGCCTTCACCCCTGTCCTCTTCCTCCCCCGCCTCCGCTCTGCTCCTGCCTTCTTTCCCTCAATTGTTCCCTTCTATGCTTCTCCATAACCCTTCTTACCTCTGCTTTCATCCCTGGCTCTCCCTCAATTGTTCCCTTCTATGCTTCTCCATAACCCTTCTTACCTCTGCTTTCATCCCTGTCTCTCTTTCTCTCAACTGTTCCCTTCTATCCTTCTCCATAACCCTTCTTACCTCTGCTTTCATCCCTGTATCTTTCTCTCAACTGTTCCCTTCTATGCTTCTCCATAACCCTTCTTACCTCTGCTTTCATCCCTGTCTCTCTACCGCAGCTGTTCACCCCTATTCTGCCTTCACATGCAGCTCCTCTCTTGCATCTCCCTTCACCCCTGTCATCCCTTTGCATTCCCTCGCTCTATTCTTCCTCCTGCCCTTGCCTTCTTTCCCTCAGCTGTTCTCCAGTCATCTGCCTTCACCTCTGCCTCCCCTCACTTTGTTCCTCCCTCCCTTGGTCTACTCCTGCCCCCATCTTCTTCCCCCCCCCCCTTTTTCTACTCTTCTGCCTCTCCATGACCCTTCTTAACTCTACTAATCATTATCATCCATCTGTATCTTTCCTCCTGGCCTTTCCTTGACGTGTCCGGCCTGCTCTATCCTTCTCGGTTCCCTCCTTTCTCCTTACCCTTCAGTTCACCTTCTCCCCATTTTTCCTAACCATTCTTCCTCAGTTTTCCCTCTCTGACCCATTTTCATTCGCTTCTCCATCTCCCATCTACTTGTTATTTATACTTATCCCCCATTCTCCCTCCCATCAGTTCTTTCCTCCTTCCCAATATTTCTTACCCACTCCCCTTCCTCCCCCAATCGTTCTCTCCCCCCTCAAGCTATCTCTCCATCCTGTTATGCTAATCTGGGGTAGCAGGAATCCCGAATACGAGGTTGTTGTCTTGTATGATAACGAGGCGGCGAGGCGGCAGTCAGGGTGTGGAGGTGTGCAGCCGAGCCCGTCCCAGGTGGTGCCTCACTGACGCCCTTTTCTCTTCTCCCCTACAGTTGATCGTGACCCGCACGTAAACACAAACCACAACACCAGCCACCATGGGTATCCGCCACTCCAAGAAGTCCCACGACATTCAGTCCAGCCCCAAGAAAAACGGGAGCACGGCCGAGACGGAGGTGAAGATCAAAGAGCTGCCTGAGGACGCCCCCGTCAAGCTCGAGGAGGCCAAGGAGGTGGAGACCATCGAGGAAGTGGCAGAGAAGACCGCCGCGGCACCCAACGGGGATGCCACGGCAGAGCAGACGCAGGTGGAGGTAAGTACCGTGGTGCTGAGTGTCGGGGAGGGAGGTGACGGGCCCTGGTGATGGTGGGGCTTGGAGGGTTCGCGGTGGTGTTAGTGGCGTCCCTTGGTGGCCTTGAGAGGCTGGTGCTTGAGTTCTGTGTGGGGTGAGTCGAGGCTGTGGCCGCTCTGGGTGTGCCCGTGGCTGTGGTGACGGCCACGGGGCTGAGGGGGTGCTGTGCTGTTGGCTGTGGGGACAGTCTGATGGACGGGTTGCTAGGCCTTGTGGGGCAGTGACAGGCCGGGGGACAGCTGGCGCGGCCCGGGGCAAGGCTTGGCGCCACGGGGGGCGGCGGCGGGGCTGACGAGACACAGGACGGCAGTGGCAAGGGACGTGACTGTCCTTTGGGTATGGGAACTGGGGAGCCGAGAAGCCGCCCCGCCGCTCCGTCCCATCTCGCCCCTCCCTGCCCCGCCCCGCCCCGCCCTGACCACAGCTGGGCGGCCCCTAAGTGATCGTTGAGGTGGTTGTGGAGGGCCAGCTGGCCTCCTTGCCCTCTTGACTCCCCCTTCATGGTGTCAAGTGAAAAACGCTCCAGACTCGTGTGTTTCTTGTCCCTAACTTGCAGGAGTAGACGAGTGGGAGGCGACCATGGCAAGGCTTGGAGGGTGGGAGTTATGTGTGTGATAACCTCATTTTTCACGGAATGTTTCATGTGTATATATTTGTGTGGCCTGCGCATTCATTGGTTGTATGTCTTTTTTTTATAGCCTTTGTATATTTTGTATTTATATTGTTTGAAGTTTCTGTGTCGCATTGTGTTCGTGTATGGCTGTGATCCAAGGTTCCCTGTTCATTAGCTTTGTGTTGGCTCTGCTGAAGGGCGGTCCGGGAGTGTTTGGGCGGCGCAGACGAGCTTGTTCTCGATTTAATCACATGGAGAGGGCAAGTGAGCCAGTTAATAATGGGAGTTGGGGGGAGGAGGGGCGAAGTGCACAGGTGGGGTGAGTGAGAGGAGAGTCCGGAGAGTGAGAGTGAGTGCACCTGACCAGTGACCATCACCCTTGCCGCAGGTAGAGGCAGGTGGTGTAGCGGGCAGGTAGAGGGCACCACCACCACCATCACCACCACCGCCGCCGCCGCCGCAAGCCTGGCCCTGGAATGTGGCGGACTGGAAGGCTGGTGGGATGGCTATCTTCTGCGGGAGGAGGAGGGGTGAGGGAGGGAAGAGAGTGAAAGATTAGAACATGGGTGAGGGGGGAAGGGAAGGGAAGTGTGTGTGTGTGTGTGTGTGTGTGTGTGTGTGTGTGTGTGTGTGTGAAGGGGGGGGGGGGGGTCCTAAGCTGCATGTGGTGGTGGTGGTGGTGCGTGTAGCGTGAGTCGGAACGGTAGTGTCGGGAGCGGCGGGTTTGCTGTCATGCCTCAGTGTCTCGCCTCCCGCTGATGGATGGCCCGTCGGAGGGTCGTTGTCCACCGGCACGAGACAGCTTCGGGAAACACCTTTGTCTTCCTGAAACTCGCGTTGTGGAGGGTGGATTGTAAGCTCTCTTGATAAGGCCTCCTGGAAGCTCTTTAGTCTGGCAAGCGCTCTTTCAGTTCTCTTGGTCCCATGGAAGTTCTGTTAGTTTTATGTAAGCTCGGTTGATCCTGACTCCTGAAAGCTCTTTAGTCTAGCAACCTCTTTTGATCCTCTGAAAGATCTCGTGTTCCCTTTTGAAGCTCTTTTGGTCCCACAGTTATTAGTTTTATGTAAGCTCGGTTGATCCTGCCTTCTGGAAGCTCTTTAGTCTGGCAACCTCATTTGGTCCTCTGAAAGATCTCGTGTTCCCTTTTGAAGCTCTTTTGGTTATTAATTTTACGTTAAGCTGTTGATCTCGACTCCTGGAGCTCTTGTTAATTAGACATAGATCGCTTTTGTTCTTGAGGACGCTTTCATTACTATTTATAAGTTTTGTTGGTCCCCTAGACAGTCTTTCCAATGCCCCAAAAGCTCCATATGTGACTCTTAAAAACCGTGTTGGTCTTGTGGACAGTCCGTTGGCGTCCCTCAAGATGTCCTGGACGCTGTATGGAGGTCACGTCTCCTCCTAAAGTTCCAAGTTTCGCAGGTGTCAGTGTGGGCGCGAGTTTGAGTCTTGTTTAGCGTCCTGTCGCCTCGTCCCACTCCTCCTGGCGAGTCTGGAAACGGGTGGTCGATGGAGGGCTGGACGGAGCGAGGAAACAGCCTGACCGTGTATGTGTCCCGCGCCTTCCTGGAAAGATGCGTCTACTTGGCCCCCTCCAACTGGCCGGGGGGTGGAGAGAGAGAGAGAGAGAGAGAGAGAGAGAGAGAGAGAGAGAGAGAGAGAGAGAGAGAGAGAGAGAGAGAGAGAGAGAGAGAGAGAGAGAGAGAGAGAGATATGGGTACACAAGGGTTGAGAAGGGTCAATGGGTTAGTCTCGTCCGGGGCCTTTTTTTTTTTTTCTTTTTTTTTCTTTTTTTTTAGTATAACATTGGGCGCCATGTTGTTGATTCTCCCGATGCCCAGCAGTCTCGTGTTACTTTTTTTTTCCTCCGTGTGTGTGTGTGTGTGTGTGTGTGTGTGTGTGTGTGTGTGTGTGTGTGTCAAAAAGGAGATAAATTTGGTTCTTACATGTTTTATTTTTAGGTTATTTGTACAAAATGAGTCAAAAAGGAGATAAATTCGGTTCTTATAAGTGTTTTTTTTAAGGTGTTTAGTATACAAAATGAATCAAACTACCACCAAGGTCACAAAACTACCTCTGTAAATGCCCAAAATCTCACGAAACCCTTGTCAAATAGGAGAGCTCGAGTGCCAAAAGGTTTAAGTCATTCGACCGTGAAAATGGGAATGATTGTCTCCTTTGGTTCATTTATCGACTCATTGGGGGATTAACAGACCCCTGCCGTGCCCCTCCCCACCAGCAGGCATAACGGGTTAGGCCTACTCTTGTTATGTTTTTTTCTCGTCCCTGGATGCTCTGAAGGGTGTGGTGGTGGTGGTGTTGCCGGGGCGTGGGCAGGGTCGTGAGGGTGGTCCAGGGCGTTACTATGGTTCAGAGGGCGCCGCAGACGGGACGAGACGAGGATGGGAACGGACGGGAGTAGATTCGAGCGGAAGGGAGGAGACAAAAAGAGATAGGACGGGAAGGGGCAGACTGAAACGGGCGGGATACGGGCGGAGCGGGGACAAACTGACGAAACTTAACTGAGACGGACAAGATGGAGACTGAAACGGGACGGGACGGGGACTGAAACTAACTAAAACGGACAGGATCGGGTGGGGACTAAAACGAACGAAGAGAGAACGGACAGGGATAGGTCGTGAGATGAGGGTGATCGGCGGACGGGGGGACGGGGCCAGTGGGGCGGGGACGGGGCTTACCTTATGGGGTGGTGGCCAAAGCAGTCGGGTGGTCACAAGCCTTGGCCCTGAACCTTGAGCTCTGCCTCGCCCCGCCGCTAGTGTCCTGGTGTCCCTGTGCTGGCCTGTCGGTAACTCGTGTCCTTTCCTTGTCCTGTGTCCTATTCTCGTCCTGTGTCTCTTCCTTGCCCTGTGTCCCTTCCTCGTCATGTGTCTCCTCCTAGCCCTGTGTCCTTGCTCTGTGTTCCTTGCCCTATGTCCCTTCCTTGTATTGTGACTTCCCTCTCCTGTGTCCCCTCCTTGCTCTGTGTCCTCTCCTTACCCTGTGTCCCCTCCTTGTTCTGTGTCCCCTCCTTGTCCTGTGTCCCTTCCTTGTCCTGTGTCCTCTCCTTGCCCTGTGTCCCCTCCTAGCCCTGTGTCCCCTCCTTGTATTGTGACGCTTTCCTCTCCTGTCCCCTCCTTGTCCTGGGCCGCGGAAGTAAACGCCCACCAAGACGTCTCCTCCTAGATAAGACCGTGGGGGGTGGAAGAGAGAGAGAGAGAGAGAGAGAGAGAGAGAGAGAGAGAGAGAGAGAGAGAGAGAGAGAGAGAGAGAGAGAGAGAGAGAGAGAGCAGGTAGAAAAGTTGTGGAAAATAGCCTCGTTTGTAAAAAAAATATTAAGATGTGGATCCATTTTCCATTTTCTTTATTGCCTCTTATGAAACATGACATTCACGAACTTAGGATGAGAGAGAGAGAGAGAGAGAGAGAGAGAGAGAGAGAGAGAGAGAGAGAGAGAGAGAGAGAGAGAGAGAGAGAGAAATGGACTCGGGGATGGGTGAATGGGTTTAGATGTGGCTGCGTTTTTAGGTTTTTATATATTTTTTACTTTTTTGGCGTTCATAAAAAAAGTACATTCTTTAAGATGGCTTCTCCTTTGACGGAAATCGGGTTGAGAGAGAAGAAAAATTAGGGAATACATAAAAAAAAAAACCCGACAGGCTTATGAATTTCGATATCCTAGTCTTCTTCTATCTGCCGTGCCCTGAAACGCGCACACGCATACACATACATACACTCAAACCTACATATACATACCCAGAGCCATTGCAGTTTCCTCATTTCTTTCGCTTCTTGTCACCCCTTGTTGCAGGCACCCGTTCGTTCTGCCTTTAAACCCGTCTATTGTCTGGCCTGGGATGGGGACCGAGCATTGAGCAAGGGCTGTAAGGGCTGAGACTCGAGGGGCAGGGAGGAGAAGGGTCAGGGAGGGGGGTAGTGGTGGTAACATTCACGCTGAGGTATGGGACAGGAGAGAGATGGGGGTGGGGGGGTGGAGCGGAGGATGGTTTTAGGATATGGTCAGGGGTAGTGGGTTGGTGGGGGGAGGTAAGGGGCTCTTGCTGTCTCTCTCCCCGGTGCTCTGAGGGAAGGACGTATGGTGAGGGTGATAGTGGCTGCAGGGGTGGAGTGGTGGAACGAGTGTGAGTGTGGTTGTGAGTGGAGGGCATAGCTAGGAAGGAGGAGGTGGAGGTGGAAGAGGAGGGCAGTGATAAGGTTGACACAATATTCCCGTGTTGAAAGGGCTGTCCTGGTGTGTGTGTGTGTGTGTGTGTGTGTGTGTGTGTGTGCTTGTGTGTGTACAAGTGTCGTAGTTTACAGCATCAAGTGTTGTGCAAAACATCACTGCGGCTTTTTTTTTTTTTTTTTACCTGGTTCTCCTATACTGTGACCTTACTTGACCTAACCCTCAGTTAACTTAACCTCACCTAACATGGCATAGCAACACATCCATGCTTCCTAATTTTATACATCCCCGGACTCTCTCTCCCTCACACTGATACCATTTAATATTTATGCAGTCTGACCTTCCCTAACATAGCCTAGAGGGAATCCAACCCGACTCAGCCTAACCCAGTAGTGTTCGACCCCACACCATTGCTACATAACCAGTGTCCTTACAACGTTGGAGGACGAGAAAGAGAAAGAGGAAGAATATAACTCGAGTCTCGTGTAAATCTTTTCCTCTCTCTACTTAAATATGTATGAAGAGCTTAGGCGAGTCCCGCAGGAAGAAAAGAAAATGAGAAAAAATGAAGGAGGTCAAGGTCAGTGGTCGGTGTTGAAAATAATAAATAAGTAGTGATAGTAAGAAGAATAGAAAAGTAGTGGAAAGAAATTGATAAAAACTGCGGAAAAGAAGGAAAGTTCCGAGCAAGAAAGTGAAAAAAAAAATGCGTATGAGGAGGAGAAAGGAGGAGGAAAGTGAGTTAAGAGAAAATGTGGTTAGTGAGAGAGAGAGAGAGAGAGAGAGAGAGAGAGAGAGAGAGAGAGAGAGAGAGAGAGAGAGAGAGAGAGAGAGAGAAGGAGAAAGGAAAGGTGAAAGGTGACAAAGAAGAGATGTAAGGGACAGAAAATATGGAAGGCAGAGAGAGAGAGAGAGAGAGAGAGAGAGAGAGAGAGAGAGAGAGAGAGAGAGAGAGAGAGAGAGAGAGAGAATGTGTGTGTATATCGGTGTCGTGGGAATATTACTTACAGGGCTCGAGAGAACGTAATGGCGGTGGAGAGAAGAAAAAAAAAAAGAAAGTAAAAAAAACTCCGGGAGGGAACGGAGAGAAGGGAGGAAGGGAGAGAAAATCTTGTTTAATATATTTTTTTTCATCAGCCTTGCGTGTGAGTCCCTTTACACACACACACACATACACACTCACTCACACACACACACACACACACACACACACACACACACACACACACACACACACACACACACACACACACACACTTGTACAGAGAGAGAGATAGAGAGTGAGTCCTTGAAGTTATGTAAACCAACCAACATTAAACCAACAGCTGCATCCTACTCCCTCCCTCCCTCCCTTTCTTACTCCTTCCTCTCCTCATTACTCCCTCACCCCGTCCCTCACTTATTCAGACTTCACTCTCACTCACTCACTCACTCACTCACTCACTCCCTTTCATGAGCCACCTGACTGTCACCAACTACTACTACTACTACTACTACTACTACTACTACTACTACTACTACTACTACTACTACTACTACTACTACTACTACTACTACTACTACTCTCCCCCTCCTCCTCCCCATCATCTTGCAAGCATCCCCAACGCATCTTTATCTCCCCCATTTCCTGTATTTATCCCGTTTCCCTTCTCATGTTTCCTCTTTTTCCCCTCCCTTCCTCTCCCTCTCTCTCTCTCTTTCTTTTCATTGGGGAAGAGGGGAAACTTGGGTACATGTACAAGCTGAGGGGTTGAAGGAAGCGATGGGGGGAGGGGAGGGGAGAGGGGAATAGACTTTGATCTTCAACCGACTCTTTTCCTTCTTCCCCTTGTGTAACTTTTTTTTTCATGTATGGATTTTTTATTTGTATTATTTTGGACATGAGAAAAAAAAAACAGGACAAGGAAAAATGAAAATAAAATGTGTTGTGTGTGTGTGAGAGAGAGAGAGAGAGAGAGAGAGAGAGAGAGATTACGTGTGTATGTGTGCGTGCGTGCGTGAGTAAAGGAGGCGCGCCAAGGACACTATGCATGGAGGGGATGGAAGGAGGAAGGGGGCGAAGAGGAGAGGAGAGGGAAAGGGATAGGGATAGGAAGGGGTTTTTAGTAGGAGGGGTGGAACGGGAGAGGTGGGGGAAGTAGAAGGAGGAGGAGGAGGAGGAGGAGGAGGAGAGAGGGGGGAGGTGTCATGTTATAGTAGTATACACCAGACAGAGGCGCCGCTAACGAGGACAAATTTTAAAATGAGGCAAAATCGTCGCTTTGTTGTAGTGGCGGCACGAGAAAGAGAAACGCGAGGAGGAGGAGGAGGAGGAGGAGGAAAGGAGATAAACGGGTTAACGAGGTAAGAGAAGTGGGTGATGATGATGGTGCAGGTGGGTGAGCTAGGGCGGGGTGAGGGGGCGGAAGGAAAAGGGGTGAGGGGTGACGGGGTGACGGGGTTGAACAGGCACGTGGTCAGCCGCCGTCAGGAGAAGCAAGACTGACGGTGGAAGGAGAATTGGGCGATTTATGAAGGACTGGTTGACTGGTTTGACTGGTTGGGTGGATGACTGGGTGGTTGGTTGACTGGTTTGTCTGGGTGAGGAGGAGGAGGAGGAGGAGGAGGGGGGGTCAGTGGGTTAGTGGGTGGGACGAAAAAATACCTCCTCCACTCACGAACTCTACTCAATGGCCTTCGTCTGTGTGTGTGTGTGTGTGTGTGTGTGTGTGTGTGTGTGTGTGGATCAGGGACAGGTGTTACTTGAAAATGAGTATGATGTGGAAGTGTGGTGACGTGGTGGTGGTGCTAAGAGAGGAAGGGGCAGTCTTCTTCCTCCTCCTCTTCTTCTTTCCTCTTCATTGTATTACGGTCAAGAAAAAAATGCGTTATATCTACAGTTATTTTAGTATGAAGTGGAGTTATATAGGTGGTGGTGATGGTGGTGGTAATGAAGGGGGAAGAGAGTGGAATAACATGCCCCAGAAATTTAGTATGAAGTGGAACTATACATGTGGTGGTGGTGGTGGAGGGAATGGTCATGGTTCATATCGTTGCAGGCTGAAGGGGAGGAGGGAGGGAGTGGGGGGTGAAGGAGAGACTGCGATAACATACCACAATAATTAACGATTCAGCCCGCCATCGTTTTATTAATTTCCTGCACCGCTGTACTAGATCTTAATTTAGAACAAGGATCGGTCACTTCCTCATGTTGTTAGGAGCCGAGCGTAATAGTTTGTAGCAGATGTCAGTAAGTCAGCCTCTAGTCATGAATATATAAGTCTGACTGGTGTACAACTGGAGTGACTGACAAACTGGATGGGTGACTGACTAATTAGCTGATTGAAGTGATAGCAAGCTGGATGGGTGACTGACTAACTGACTGACTGACTTAGGGGGTAGTGGACTGAATAGGTGACTGACTGACTGACGAGTGGTAGCAAACTGTATGGGTGACTGACTGTCTGATTGAGTAATTGACTGGCTGACTGGTGTGGTAGCGGATGAATGGATGCGTGAGTGACTGACTGACTGACTGGGTGCGTAAAAGGATGACTGACTGACTGATGGAGTAACAAACTGGGTGGACTATGTGAATGGGCGATGAAGTAACTGTGTGTGTGTGTGTGTGTGTGTGTGTGTGTGTGTGTGTGTGTGTGTGTGTGTGCCCGCATCCAGACATTAGGGAAGGCCAAGGGTTACCGATGGCTGCTGGTCTTTATTTACTCTGAACCAAACCCACATGACTGACTCCTCCTCCTCCTCCTCCTCCTCCCCATTTTCTCTTCTTCCTTGTTCTCCTTCTCTCCTTTTTTTTCCACTCGTCTCACTCCTCTCCTTGTTCTCTAGTACCCTACCACCCATCTCTCTCTCTCTCTCTCTCTCTCTCTCTCTCTCTCCATGGCTGTCATATGCCCCGCCCAACCAATCACTCTCCCTTCCTATCTATCTCCCCTTCTCCCCTCTCTTCCCCATTCCCCCATTCCCCCCGGCGTGGGTAGTGGCTGGGTAAACGGGGCGGCCTTGAGGAGATGATCAGGGAGGAGAGGATAAGAGGGTGTCGGTTGCTCCCCTTCTCCCCTCATTCCTTTCCCCTTCCTCTCTGCGTCCCTTCCCTTTTCGTCCTTCTCTCCCTTATCATCTTGTGACCTGCTTCCTTTATCCTCCTTTTCTTCTCCTTCCTCTCTTCTTCCCATTTTTTTTATCCTCCTCCTTTCTCCGTTTTTGTCCATTTTTTTATAATTTTACGTTATGTTCTTAAGGTAAAAAATGTTCAACAGGTAGATTTTTTTTATATTTTCACTTCTCTTATATAGTTTTTTTTTTCTCGTTTAATTTATTTGCTCATTTAAAGTTCCTCGTTAATTTGCTTCACGTTTTCCATCTTTTTCTTGCTCGTTTGGATTCTTCTTCCTCCTCCTCCTTTTCTTCTCTTGTTTTTCCTATTTCTTTTTTCTTATCACAAGTTCCTCGTTTATTCACTCCACATTTCATCTATTTCTTTCCGTCATAATTATAATATTTTCGTTTGCGTTCTCCTTTTTTTTCCTTCTCTTCTTTTTTCTCCTCCTTTTCCTCCTCTTCCTCCTCTTTCTTCTCCTCTTCTTCCCTTTTTTCCTCCTCTTTTTCCTTCCGTCTTTGTCAGCTTGTTAAGGAAAATTCTCCAACTACTTTTTTATTCCTTCCTTCTTCCACCCTTTCGTCCTTGGTAGAAGAGTCCGTTGAGGGGAAGAGGGGGGGGGGGTGCTGTGAAGAGGAGGAGGAGGAGGAGGAGGAAGGAATAAAGGTCATGCTTGGTGTGTATACTACTATGCTTCTCTCACACTCGTCCTCCGCTTATCATCTCCCTTCCCTTCATCCACTTTTCACTCCCTTTTAGTCCCCTCTCTCTCCCTTTCCTTCCCCAGTTCTCCCCCTACTCCCTCTCCCTCCTTCCCTTCACTCTCCCTTCCAGCCGTCCTTCGTTCCTCCTCGTGTACTTTCTATTACCCTTCTTTTCATCCACTTTTCACTCCCTCTTAGTCTCTCCTCCCTCCCTCTCCCTCCCCCATTCTCCTACTCCCTCTCCCTGCTTCCCTTCACTCCCTTCTTGCTCTCCATTTCTCTGTCTGTATTTCTTCCCATTCTTCTTTTCATCCACTTTGACTCCCGCTTCGTTCACAGTTCCATTCCCTCCACCTCTTTGCTCTCACTTCAATCCATCCCTCTCTCCACTCCCCCCTCCCTCTCTTACTCCACAGTCCACTCAAGCCCTGTTTAGCGTCCCATTGTGGATCATAGGAAGAAACGACGTGGGCTGGGTTTGGCTTCACATTCCACCTCTGTTCTTCCACCTCCTCCTCCTCCATTCATTTCACACTCCTTCACTTTCGTCTCCTTTGTTTTTCCATTACTTTTTTTTCCTTCTCTTCAGGATTTCCTTTGTGCGTTTGTTTTCTTTGATCGCGCGCGTACACACACACACACACACACACACACACACACACACACCACCTATTTTTTTCTCCTTTCTTTTCTTTCCTTTATTTTCTTTGTTTCAGACTTGTTTTCATTCCCCAAGTTTTTTCCTTCTTTTCTTTCACTGTTATGGTTAGTTATTTTTACTTTTTTCGCGTTCGGTTCTCCTCCTCTTTTTCTTTTTCCTCTTTCTTGTTTTTGTAATATTCCCTATTTTGTGCCTTCTCTTATACTTAACTCTGTCTTCTCTTCTTATGCTAATTTTTTTCTCCTACTTTCTGGTCCTTTCTTTTTCTTCTCTTAATTTTTTTTCTCGTTTTAATCTTTTTTCTCTTTCCTCTCTAACCCTTTATTCCTCTTTTCTTCTCTTTCTCTCCTTTCATTGTTTTACTTCCCCTCTCATGCCTCCCCTCCTACCTTCCTCTCCTCTCAGGCCCTTCTCTGTTCTCTCCCATTTTCTCTTCGTTTCCTTTATCTCCAACACACTCGTCCTCTGCCGCACACACTCACGCGGAGGAGGAGGAGGAGGATAGTAGACAAGGAAGAGTCTCCCGTTCTCTCCCTCCCCTTAGGAAATGGTTTATGTGGGTACGACAGGAGGAGGAGGAGGAGGAGGGCTTGGAGATAGAAGAACTTGGCTTAGTCTGACTCTTGTAATCTCTTCTTGGTTTATATGAGTAGGAGGAAGAGGAGAGGAGGAGGAGGAGGAGGAGGAGGAGGAAGAAGAGGAGGAAGAGGAGGTAGTGGAGGAAGGTTAAAGTGCATCCTGTGGTGGAGGAAAGAATTAATGATGTGGAGGAAATGTGGGCGTTGTGGAGGAACTTGACGTGGAGAGAAAATGATGGAGGTGGAGGAGGAGGAGGGAACATCTTTTAACTGGGACAGGATGGAAATAGCCTATTGTTAACGCAGTGAGAGAGAGAGAGAGAGAGAGAGAGAGAGAGAGAGAGAGAGAGAGAGAGAGAGAGAGAGAGAGAGAGAGAGAGAGAGCTGGGTTCCTCTTCACATTCTTTACACTTGTCCCTGTTTGTGAAGCTTCTCATACCCCCCCCCCTCTTCCTCCTCCTCCTCCTCCTCTCTTCGTCCTCAAGTCTTGTTCGTCGTTCCTACCCATTGCGCCTCCACTGTTCTCCTCCTCCTCCTCCTCCTCCTCTTTTTGTCGTCCACTTAGTCTACTTTGCCGCCACAACTTGTCCTCTTAGTTACGTGTCTTGTCTGTAGTTCGCCTGTCCCTCCTCCTTTCCGTTCTCTCATTACCGTCTTTCATCCGTGTTCTTCCTATGACCACAGATGTTGCGCCGACTAAACGAAACTTTCCAACTTTTTCCGTGTTCTTTCTTCCTCTCTTCCCTCCCTGACACACGCGAGGAGGAGGAGGAGGACACGTTTGAGGGTCTAGGTTCGGAGCTAAAGATAAGGACAAGAGAAGAAAGAAAGGACAGAAGGAGGAAGGGATGGTGAAGTAAAGGGAGAGGAAACGGAAGGAAGAGAAAGCTATAGAAGGGAAAGAGACGAGAGAAGGAAGGAAACGAGGAGGGAGGAAATGATGTTGACGTAAGGGAAAGAAAGGAAGAGAGCAAATGAATGAATGAAGGAAGGAAGGAGAAAGGGATAATATTGACGTGAAGGAAAGTGGAGAGAGGGAGAAGGAAAGAAGGGCGCAAGGGAAAATGAAAGGAGAGGGAAAGGAAGAGGGGGAGAGAGAGGGGAAAGAAGAAAAGAAAGGCTTGAGGAAAATGAAAAAAATGGAGAGAAAGAGGGAAAGGAAGGAAGGAAGGACGCAAGGGAGAGAGAGAGAGGAAAGGAAGGGAGGGAGGGAGAGAGGCCATTAGTCGTATTTTGATCAACTGGGGCGGTGGGAAAGACATGGGGTGGATGAATAGGCGATGACTGGAATGAAGGGTGGGGGGGAGGGGGGAGGGGGGGAGAGGAAATAGTTATGTGGTATGTAGACTAGCTTGGAGGGAGGAATTCATAACCACCACCACCACCATTATCACCACCACCACTATCATCACCACTACCACCACGACTGTCATTACCAACCACAAACCATCACCACCGCCACTATCACTGTCATGCTCCACTTTCTACTGCCTTCATCACCATCATCATCACCATGAGACTGCTTGCTGCACATCATTATATCACCACAACACCATCACCACCACCACCACCATTGTCATCATTACTGTCACTCACCTCCATTCCCTCACTCACCCTCTGAAGTAGTTTCCGTCACTCACTCACCTTCATCTCACCTTCCAAATCCCTTTTCTTAGTGTTTCCCTTTTCCTCGTCATCCTCGTCTTCCTCCTCGTTCTCGGCATTGTTTTCCTTTTCTTCCTCTTCGCTTCCTTTCCCATCCTGTCCCTCATTTTCGCCCTCATTTCCTCATACCAGCTTCACCTTCATTCACCCCGTCATATTCATTTTCGTCAGCCTCCCGTTTCACCACCACCACCACCTAGTCCACCCCTGCCCACCCACTCTCCCAGCACCTCCATCACCCTTTTCTTTCCTTTCAAAACCTTTCCACACCTCCATTTCCACGCCCCCCCTTCTCCAAAAGCACCCCAACCGGTTTGACCTCCCTGCATTCTCTCACTTCTCCCTCCCCTCACCCCCCTCACGCTCCCCCTCCTCACCCTCACAGCCTTCCATACTTCCTCCACCCATTATTCTTCACCTCTGTTCTCCCCCCCTCTGCCTTTACCCCTACCTTCGCCCCACTTCCACCTCTCTCCTCCACTCTTGCCCTGGGGAGGTAAGCGACTTGCCTCCAACACCTACCCACTTTGTTCTCTTTCCTCTCCTTTGGTCTCCCTTTAAATTTTTCCCTTTACAGCCCGACCGACCGACCGACCTTCCATTTCCCTTTATCGCCGCCGTAAGAGTTTGAAAAGTGTGGTTCTCTCTTCCTTTTTCCCTCCCTCTTCCTTCCCTCCCTCTTCTTCCCCCTCCCCCTCTTTGCTATCCCATCATTTTCCTCCCTCCTGCCCTCTCCCCCCTTCACATCCTCACTTCCTTCCCTTCACCGTCGCCTAAGTTCCTACCACACAGCCTTGCCTCCTCCTTCAACTCCTCCTTCTCCTCCTTGCCTTCTTTCCTTCTCCTTTTTTCCTTTTTTTTTCTTCATTTAATTATCTTGTTCCGTTTCTTTCCTCCTCCACTACCTGTCTTTTCTCCGTACCTTTCTTCTACCCCCTTTACTTTCTCCCCTTTTCTTCTTCCTTCTTTCTTCCTCTTATCCTTAATCCCTTCACTTCACATTGCAAAACTCCTCTACCACATCCTTATTATAAAACCATTCCATATTTAAAACTTCTTCTTAGGCCATTGAAAAAAATATTACATTGTTTTACTTTGATACCTCTTCCACCACAACCACCATCATCTCCACCACCACCACTTTCTCCACCACCACCACCACCATAACCCCAACCACCGGCCACCTCAAGAGCCACATAGACAGCCATAAACGGAGACAAGTGAAAGGAAACGAGAGGGAAAGGAGGACGCGGAAGAGGATGTGGAAAGCGGGTCGGGGGAGGGAAACACACAGACACACAGAGAGAGAGAGAGAGAGAGAGAGAGAGAGAGAGAGAGAGAGAGAGAGAGAGAGAGAGAGAGAGAGAGCGTTGGTTTTCCCTCCCTCTCCACCCACCACCAAAATGTCTCCTCCACACACCCCGCGGATGCAAGATAATGAGGGAGGAAATTAAATCAGTTGGCGGTGAAAAATGGGCTTATGAGAGTGGCGGCGGCGGCGGCGGCGGGGGTGCTGGGGGCGGCCTCTCCTCGGTGACCAGGCGACTCCGTGGGCGTGTTGATTAAACCTGGCGAGCACGAAGCAGGTGTGGGGGGAGGAAGGAAGGGTAGGACAGGTGTGTATGGGGGGGGAGGGGGGGTTAAAGGGGAGAGGGAGGAAGAGAGGCAGGACAGGTTGGGTTAGGATAGTATGGGAGGAGAAAAGGGGGAGTGTGGGCGTTGAGAGAGAGAGAGAGAGAGAGAGAGAGAGAGAGAGAGAGAGAGAGAGAGAGAGAGAGAGAGAGAGATTTTAAAGAGACAGTTTCATGGAACCAATCAATTCACACACACACCGTCATATTTACATTGGTGTGTGTGTGTGTGTGTGTGTGTGTGTGTGTGTGTGTGTGTGTGTGTGTGTACATGACTTGCGAGTGATGATAAGTGGTTGATATTTAAAAAAAAAATGTTAGAGTACTAATGTATCTATTAATGTTGAGTGGTGTGCTGAGGTTCTTGTCTGAGTGGCTGAAATTTTATGATACAGTAACGAGTGAAAAGAGTGACTAAGGTTCTTATTCTGCTATGCGTCTCTTTAAGTAGTGGTGGATAAGTGGGGGAGGTTTCAAGGTAGCGGTGAGTGGCTACCATACTTATCCTCTTACCCGTCTCTTTAGGCATGGTGGAAAGTGGCCGAGGTTTAAAAGGTAGTAGCGTGGGAAACGAGTGACTAAGGTTTTTGTGGTAGCGTGTCTAAGGTCGTCGTGAGTGGCTGAGATTTTTGTCCTTGTACGTGTGTCTTAAGGTCGTTGCAAGTGGCTGAGATTCTTGTCTTACCACGTGTTTCGGAAGTGGTTGGAGAGAGGCGGGTGGCAAGGTGGAGGGTTGAGGGGGTTGATAGGCAAGAGAGGTGGATGGCAAGGTGGAGGAAGGTAGGAGAGGTGGATGGCATGGTGGAGGAAAGTAGGAGAGGCTAGTGGCAGGTTGGAAGCGGGTGGAAGGAAGGGGAGGGTAGTGGCAGAGTGGAGGCAGGTGAGAGGAGGAGGGTAGTTGTAGGGTGGAGGCAGGTGGAAGAGAGGGGTAGGGTGGTAGGCGAGAGAAGGTGGAAGCGAGTGGAAGAAGGGGAAGGTGGAAGGCAATAGAGGCATGTGGGAGGGTGGAAGAGGCAAGACGTTCCTTTAATTCAGCGCGGTCTATTACGCCCCGGCAGCAGGTGACTAGGGAGGTAATTAGCCCGCCGCTCCGGTAGGTGGCGCTTGTGTATTCACGCCGTAATTACGTGTTTTGGCTAAATGGCCGCGGAAGGAACAGGGCGGCGGTGACACGAGTAAAGAAAGGAAGGAGAATGGAGAGAGGAGGAAAGGAAAGCAGAGGGAGGAAAGGTAGGGAAGGGAGGTAAAAATTTGTGTAGAGGAGAGAAGGAAGGATTCAAGAAAGGGAAAGTAAGGGGGAAGGGTATGGAGAGAGGAGGAGAAATTACGAAATAAAAGTGAGGGGAAGAAATAGGAAAGCATAGCAAGGTGGGATAAGGGAATGGGAAGAGAAATATGAATAGAAAGAGGGAGATAAATGGCACAGGTAGATAGGTAAGAAAAGGAATGATGAAGTAGAGAAAAGAGGGAGAGAGAAAAATTATTGGAAAGGAAGGTTAGGATAGAAGAATGAAGGAAAAGAGATAGACATAATTGACACACGGGAGTAGGGAAAAGAGGGAATGATCAAGTGAAAAGAGAGGAAGGAGGGAAAAAAGAGGAGGGGGAGAGGCGGCCTTCAGGTCCAGTCGTCCGGGAAATGTGTCCATCATCTTTGTGAATCTCTTTGGAAATGATTTGGTAATTAGCACGAAGTGGGGGGATGGGGTGCCGAGGAGGAAGTGGTAGGTGGGGATGGTGGCGTCGGGAGGTAAAGGTGGATAGGGTAGGTAATGGTGGTGATGGTGATGATAGTGGTGGTGATGGTGTTACTGGGGTAGGTGTGTAGGGGGATGTCGAGGCGGCTTTGATTAAGAGATCGGTTAGTAGTGAAGTTCGTGTGATGGGATGTGAGTGGTGGTTTGTTTGTCGGTTTGTGTGTGCGTGCAGAGATGGAAGGAAGGAAGAGAGGAAGGATGGGAAAGAAAAAGACAAGGATTAGTGGACAGGAGAGAGGAAGGAAGGAAAAGGAGAGTAACAACGGCAGGAATAAAGGAAAGGAGGAAGGAAGGGAAAGAGAAAGACAAGGATTAGTGGACTGGAGAGATGAAGGAACGAAGGAAGGAAGAGGAAAATAACAACGGCAGGAAGAAAGGAAAGGGAATAAACGAAAGATAAACGAAACCAATAAAAGAAATGAAATGGCAGCTCAAGAAAATAAAATAAAAGTAACGAAAAGAGATGAAATATGAAAAAAAACCAAAAAAAGAGTAAAGGAGACTGAAGAGGAGAAAAAACAAGACAGAAAGGAAGGGACGACGGGAGGGAGAGGAGAAAAGAGGGAGGGGACGCTGATAGGACCATTTTGATCAAAGTTGCGAGGAAATTGTACCCAAACTCTTCTGCTTTTAAACTGCGGTGGTAAAAAAAAAAAGGCTTGATGATGATGGTAGGAGGGGAAGGGGTCGAGATGGGCTCCGGTGGTGGTGGTGGTGGTGATGATGGTGAGTGGAGAGAGAGAGAGGAAGGGAACGGAAGAAAGAGGAAGGGGGAAGAAGAGGAAGAAGAAGAGAGGTGTAGGAAAGTGATGATGCCTTTGATGATAGGAGAGAGAGAGAGAGAGAGAGAGAGAGAGAGAGAGAGAGAGAGAGAGAGAGAGAGAGAGAGAGAGAGAGAGAGAGAGAGTTAAGAAAATGGAATGAGAAAGATGGAGGGAAAGAGAAGAGGCAGATGATGGTGATGTGGGTAAGAGGAAGGAGAATAATGATGAGGATAAAGAGGTTGTCGGTATGAGGTTGCGGAAATAATGATTAAAAATGAGGTTGTGGAGGTTGCAATGCTAGAAGGAAAAGGGACGAGAAAAGAGAGAAAGGGAGAGCGAAAGAAAAGGTTTGCCAGATGGTAGTGGAGGTAGGAAGAGTAGAAGAGGAGGAGGAGGAGGAGGCTAGTGTGTCGGGGTATGATGCTGGAGGTTGTAGGATGACTAAAGAAAGCGGCGAGGAAGGAAAAAGAAAGTCGCCCAGGTAGGAAAAAGCAGAATCGGTTTCCTGCCTCGTTTACCGGAGACGCTCGCGGGAGAGAGAGAGAGAGAGAGAGAGAGAGAGAGAGAGAGAGAGAGAGAGAGACGAGAGACGAGGGGGCTGGTGACTAGTTTTTGTAGGTAATATATAGGGAGGAAAGGTTGGAGGGAAGAGGGAGGGATATGACATTGGCTGCAGGAGTGATGAGGGAATGAAGGAGGAGGAGGAGGAGGAGGAGGAAGCGAGTAGACAGATGGGGAGGAACGGAGAAAGAGAAGATGGAGGAGGGGAAAAATGTGGAGAGTGGAGTACTAGAGGAGCTTTGTAGAGAGAGAGAGAGAGAGAGAGAGAGAGAGAGAGAGAGAGAGAGAGAGAGAGAGAGAGAGAGAGAGAGAGAGAGAGAGAGAGAGAGAAGAAAGGAGAGAAATGGAGGTAAAGGGAGAGGTGAAATGTGAGGGAGGGAGGGAAGTATGTTTAGGAGAGGAAAGTTAAAGAGAGGACAGAGGAAGGAGAAAGGAAAGGAAAGAAGGGGAGAGAAAGGGAAAGAAGGTGCGGGAGGTAAGAGTTATGCGAGGGAGGAGGAGGAAGAGGAGGAGGAGGAGGAGGAGGAGGAGGCGATGCGACCATAAGCCACCTGAGGAGAAGGGGAGGAACTTATGTAATGCCTTGAGACCTCCTCCTCCTCCTCCTCCCAATAACCCTGTGGCGTTTTGGGGTGGGGAGGAGGAGGAGGAGACGTTACGTAACAAGTTTGGTTGAAGGGGAAACTGTGGCTGAGAGAGAGAGAGAGAGAGAGAGAGAGAGAGAGAGAGAGAGAGAGAGAGAGAGAGAGAGAGAGAGAGAGAGAGATCGCGCGCAGCCTCCCAAACCAGATGAAGATTTAAGCAGCTCGCATCATTAAGAACTCCCTGAGAGACTAAAGAAGAGACGGATGGGGAGAGAAGGGGAGATAGAGGATAGAGGGGAGAGGGGAGGAAAACTACGGATGAGTGATGGTAAATGAGTTAGGGGGACTCCTTTAAGTGGATAATAGATGAGTGGATTCGTGGATTACCTGCGAGTGCCAATCAAGGTGGAGCGGAAGAGATTGATTACGAATTACCTGGATTTTTTTTATACCTGTGTCCTCGGGGATAGGGGAAGAGAGAGGGAGAGGGAAAAAAATAAGTGATTGAGGTTATAGGAGGTAAGGGAGGGAGGAAGTAACATTGGAGGCTGGAGAGAGAAAGAAGAAGGGGGGAAGAGATAAGAAGGAGTGTGAGGAGGAAGGGAAGGAAACAAAGGAGGAGATAGATTGAGGAAATAGATAGAAAAGAGGAGTGTGTAAAGAACATGGGTAGGAAGAAATAGAAGCTGATAGAGATGGAAAATGGTTGAGGGAGAGGAGGAAGAAATGGAGGAAGGAGAATAGAATGGAGGAAGAGAATTGGATGAAAGAGCTGAAGAGACAGGAAAGGAAGCGGTCTATATATAAAAGAAGCGAGGAGGGAGAAATCAATTGTCTTCGTTTCTTCAAGGTTAAAAAAATATTCGCAAGGCATCGTTGAATATCAGATTTTTTTTTCCGTTTTTCCTTTTATTTGATCTTGTTTTACTGTCGTTTTTGTCATCGTTTGGTCACGGTTTTGGTTGGTCTTTCTTTCCATGTGTTGTTTTTCTATTTAACCTTTTCGTAACTTTTTTTTCCCCACATTTTCGTAACTCTGAGGATCACCTTGTTACCTTGGTCGCTTTTTTTGTTACCACTTTTTCTCTTGTTCATTTTTTTCCGGTATGTCACTTTTTCTCCTGTTATTTTTTCTTTTCTCAACTTTCTCACCACTTCTTACACACACACACACACACACACACACACGACCTTGAGACGTGATCTGGGAGTGCAAGTGAAAAGTGAGCAGCCACATCAGCGCCACACACAGGTAAGGCGAAGGTGCACACGTGGACAGGTGTTGTGTGCGCGCGCGAAGGTGCTGCAGGAAAAGGACGTGGGGAGGGGGAGAGGGAGAAGGGAAGTGGAGGAGTGTTAAATTAAAGGAATAGTGTATGTAAGAAGGAGGGAAAGAAAAGTGAAGAGTAAGGAAGGAAGGAAAAGATTGGATTGGCCAGGAAAGTACGGAGGGAAGAGAAGAGAAGGAAGGAATTAATAGAATAAGATGGGAAAGTCTGGGAAGGCGTGGGAAAGGAAAGAAATGAAGGTACAAGAACCGAAGGAAAGGACGACCAAAAAAATAAGAAATGAAAGATGAAATACAAAGGAAACGAATGAATGAAGGAAGAAAAAGCAAGTACAGGTGTTGGCTTATATAAGAAAATCTAAACAGGTGTGCATCTCTGGAATCTCGAAAAAAAAAGAAAAAAAAAGTATATAAATAATCAGCTATAAAGTAGAACTGTTGAAGTTTTAGTGAAAGTGGAAGAACAAGTATATACCACAAGACAATCAGAAGAGTTGTGGAGAGGGAGGAAGAAATGGTGGAGGTGACTAGGTACATTTATCAGACGGGAGTGGAGGTGGTGGAGAGGTTTTAGTACATACAAGTGGAAGAAGTTGAAAAGCACATTCCACAAGACGGGGATGATGAGTACGGGAGAGGGGGAGGGAATGGAGGTAACTAAGGGGAGGAGGTGGAGTGGAAGGGAGATGTGGAATCGGAGAGGGAAAGGAGGTGGGGGAGGAGGAGGTAGAGGGGTGACGGGGTGCATATATTTCTGAGGTTGAAGGTTGCACGGGATGGGGATTGGGAAGCTGCTGGAATATTTTATCAGCGGTCAGTAGCAGGGATGGGATTGGGGAGGAAAGGAGGGATGGAGAAGTGGAGGAAAAGATCAGAAGAGAAGATGACGTACTCTCCTTTCCTCCTTTATTTCCGTCCTCTACCTTTCTTCCTCCCATTCCTTTTCAGTCCACACTTTCATCCTAGACTATCCTATCCTTCCTTCCTTCCTTTACTCTGATTTATACAAGCTGGGTTTAGTAGAGGTAGTGTTTTTTATGGTGATTGTAGTGGTTGAGAAAGTGTGGATTATGGCGGGGAACTGATGTATAGGGGGTGGAGGGTTTATGGAGGAGGTGGAGGAAAAATCTGTGTTGAGAGGAGGGATGGAGAGAGGGAGAAATGATAAGGGAAAAGGGAAGAGGAATCGTTAGAAGGAATGGAGAGGAGTGGAGTGCAACATTCTGAGCTGTGGTTTTGATGGAAGAAAGAAGAGGAGGAGGAGGAGGAGGAGCAACTAAAGTCTTGGCGGCTGTGGTGGAGGACAAGTGGAGAGGGAGAGTGCATAGAACTGGAAGTGGAGTGTTGGGGAGTGTGAGGGGGAGAGGGAGAAGACCGGTGCGGGGAGTAAAAACCAGACCACCTTGAGTCCTGCCGGCCGGTCGGGAGCATCATACCTTGCTCGGGTCCTCCTCCTCCACCTCCTCCTCCTCCTCCTCCTCCTCCTCATCCACCGGGAAAAGTTGTTCATGTTAAAATCATCCGTCTCTGTTTTGGTTTGTCTGTTTATATCGTTTTCTATCTTTGTGTTTTCTCTCTCTCTCTCTCTCTCTCTCTCTCTCTCTCTCTCTCTCTCTCTCTCGCTCGCAAAAGTTGAGTGGATGAACCGTCTCCACTGTCGCCGCCGCCGCCCTCGTCTGTGCCGCACCTTGTTTTCCGCGGGCAAGGTCACGGCAGTACCTGAGTAGGGAAGAGGAGGAGGAGGAGGACGACGATAATGGCTCTGGGGTCCTCGTATTCATTGTGCTCACACCGCCGTTAGGAGATTGAGACTCATTGGCCCTCACCTGGCATCCGGGAGGTAATAAGCGCCTCTTTTTACCTGTCTTCACCTGTTTCCGTCTCCCCTTCATACCATCTCCCCTTTCCCGTTTATCTTCGCCGTTTCCTTCTTCTTATTAATTATCTGGGAAAGGTGACATTGAAGAAGGAAAATGCGTATGTGTCGTCGGAACGGAATGCTGTTTAAGGGGAATAGTGATGAAACACATTGAGGGAGAGAACACTAGAAAAGAAACAGACAAGGGTAGGAAAGAGGAGAATGTCAGTAGATTTTAGATGTGTGAGTATTAGGAGGAGTATAAGTAAGGAGGAACTTAGGAGGTGCAATAGTGTCCTGATGGAGAAGCAACAGGAGGAGGGAAAAGGAAAGTGGAGGGGAATAGGGCGAGGCAAGAGTGTTTGGGGATGGAAGAGGAACAAGAATAGGGAAAGGGGAAGAGGGAGGTTGGGGAGTGGAGGGAACGTCAGCAGTGTTTACAGAGATGCTCGTGGTCTCTCTCTCCTGTCATGACCGGTTCGTGTGTGTGTGTGTGTGTGTGTGTGTGTGTGTGTGTGTGTGCTCAGGTGTGTTCCAGGTGGTCGCGGCAGGGCAAGCTCACCTCTCTGCACTAATTTTACTCTTAATATCCCGCGTGGTTTTATGCTCCAAAATAGAAAAAAAAGTAAAGTAATTCATTAATGATATTCAGCGTTCATTAGGCTGGTCATTTTTCCTGACATCGGCGTAATTCAAATGTTCGGGCGGCGGAGCATTAGCCTCGGCTGCAGGAGCTGGCGCACAATAGGCCATTCCCCCGGCCCGGAGATTAATACAGCTTTAAGCACTTAGCCCCAGAATTAGTTATGGCACAGGTCTATGTTCAGGAAATTAAAAGTGACCTGCTCCCCGCGCCACAGGTCACCCGCTAGGACGACCTGCTGGTGAGGGCTACGCGGCCAAACCTGTAGTAGTAGTAGTTGCCTTTGCGGGTTGTGCACTGCAGGAAACGAGTGAGGGGAGAGGGGGGGTGGAGGGCGTGTCGGGGTGGGCCAGAGGGAAGGATGACGGTACTTTTTGTTTCCTCTGCACAATGTCTCGCCTTTCTACTTCTGTCTTTCTTTCCCTATATTTCTGTCTCCCGTTTTCCGTCTGTCTTCGCCGTTTTCTTATTATTATCTTATTTCTTGCTTCTTATTGTTCTTTCCTCCTCTCTTCTATACTACAGTTCCTCTCCTTTTCGTAAATAACAACAAACAAGGCCGCCAGTGATACCAGTTTTGGGGGTAACTACTTTCCGGCATGCTGATGATGGTGGTGATGAGTGAGAATGGTGTTAGGAGGTGGGGTGAGGGTGGTATTCTCCCTGCTGGTGGTGGTGGTGGTACTGCTGCTCCCTGCTCCCCGTGACCCCGAGAAGCTGTTAAAAATGAAGGGAATAAAAAAAGAGGAGAAAAAAACTAACCAGACACGAATTCCCACTTTCATCCGTTTTATACGCCCGCCGCTGACTGGCTCGCCGGCCCGCCCCTCTCCATCCGTCTCTCTCTCTCTCTCTCCCTCTCTCTCTCTCTCTCCATTATCCTTCACTTTCCTTCCTCCCTCACACTTGCTCTGTTCACATGCTCCCTTCACTCATGTCGCTCTCCCTCCCTCCCTTTCCTCCCCTGCCCACTCTCCCCTCTTTCTGTCCTCTCCTTTCCTCTTTCTGTCTCCCTTTCACACTTTATCCTCCCCTCCTGTCTTCCCTTGTTGTCAGTTCTCTTTCCCTGTTGCAGTCACCTCTCTCCGTCTACTTATTTTCACTCCTCCCTCTTCCCTTCTCCTCTTTACTGTTGTTTATTTTCCCTGTCTTCTCTTCCTTCCTTGCACACTTTCTTGTTTTTTTTCTCCTTCCCGTCATCGTTTTCCCCTTTTCCCTCTCCCTCTCTCTTTACTCTTGTCATTTCCGCCACTTCCTGTTCCTTTATTTTTGTCTCTCCCTTTTTCCCTATATTCTGCAGTCCCTCTTTCGTAACCCATCAGCGACACCCTATACCTCTCATGTCCTGTCCCATCCTACCCTTCCCTCGCCCATTTCCTCAAGTCCACTCCCTCCCTTGACCTGCAGTACTCCCATTTCCCTCCCTTACTCCCTACCCTACTTGCATAATCCACTCCCATACCCTCCGCCATGGTTACTCCTCTGAGACTGTCCCTTCTTTTCCCCTTCAGTCCCAAACCATCCAGCCGTCCCTTCGTCCCTTTACGTATCACCTTTCTCACTCTACCCCTTTATAGAATTTGATGTCGCCCATATCTCACCCACGTCAGTCACTCCCTTCCCCTCACGTCCCGTTCCGCAGCGTCCCTTCCTTATCCCTTCTCGTTCATCATACTCCCCTTACTCTCCATCTCTCTCTCCCCCTCCCCGCCCTTGCCTCCTATTTCAGTGTGTGTGTGGAAAGGCTCAAAGGCGTTCTGCATCACGTGGACAAACAGGGGGACGAATGGTGGACGCGGACTAGAGATTCTTGGAAAAAAAAACTAAAAACTTTGAAAAAAAAATGTAATACTTTTGATTTTTTTGATTTTTTTTTTTTTTTGCGCTGTGAGGGAGGACGAGGTGATGAATGGTGTCTGGAAGCATAGAAGACACGGGCGTGGCTTGGGGAAAGGGAATAAGAGAGGAAAGGATAGGCAAGGAAGGGAGAGAGGGAAGTATAGGAAGGTAAGGGAGAGAGGGATGGATAGGTAAGGTACGGGAGAGAGGGAAGGATAGGTAAGGTACGGGAGAGAGGGAAGGATAGGTAAGGTAAGGGAGATAGAGGGAAGGAGAGGTGAAGAAGGGAGAGAGGGAAGGAGAGGTGAGGAAGGGAGGGGAGGTATGGTGACGAGGTTAAGTCAGATAATGTGTGTGTGTGTGTGTGTGTGTGTGTGTGTGTGTGTGTGTGTGTGTGTGTGTGTTTGGGGGTGATTGAGGAGAGTAAGTCATTAGGTATACAGGTAAAAGTGGATGACGTCAAGGCAAGTAACATGCTGGTCAGGTGTGTGTGTGTGTGTGTGTGTGTGTTGACAAGGGCACGTAGGCTTGTCGTGGACGGGCAGGCGGCGGGCACGAGGGTGGGTGGTTGGGGTGGGTGTGCGTGGCGACTGAGCGGCGACATCGGCGGACCGGGCGGGGGTGAGGGTGGGAGGTGTAACACTAGCTGAGGGTGTTGCGTGGGAGGCGGCCCCTGCGTCCACTCCCTCGCACGCCACATGGAGGGAAACGCTGATGGAGGAGGAGCCAATAGCAATCAGCCAGTCAGTCAGTTACCCAGCCAATCAGTCAGTTACCCATCCAGCCAATCAGTCAATCCGTCACCCAACCTGCCAGTCAGTCAGCCAATAGCGATCAGCCAGGCAGTAGCAATCGGGCAATCAGTCAGTCAGTCAGCAAGTTAGGCAGTAGCGATCAGCCATTCAGTCAGCTACTCAGGCAGTCAGGCAGCAGTTGGTGTTCTTGTTTAACATTCCGCGTGTCAGCAGGAGCTTAAACTTTGCCGCAGGAGCGAAAAAAAAAAAAAGGAAGTCCTGAAAAATGCTCAAAGTTAAACAGTAAAAGTTCCAACACACCACAAGGCTGCAGTAAAGTGATACATCGCATGACTGGAGCTGGAATTGGATAGTCTCTGCCACACACACACACACACACACACACACACCATCGCCAGATCAAAGCATGTCAGTTCCGGTTAAGATCGGATTGTTTCTATGATGCAGGACACGTGTTCTTGCGTGGTGGGTTACCTGCATGTCCTTTGTCTTGAGGGAGGCATTGAGTCGTTTGTATTCGTAGCGGAGGCCCAGTGAGGCGCGGCGAGGGGAAGTGACGACGCAAGGAGAAGGGAGGGGAGAAGAGGGGACAGGGAGGGGAGGAGGGATAACACACTAGCAAGGGGTAAATGCGTTGAAGTTTGTTACGGGTCATTGAGTTCAGTGGTGATGGTGGTTTATAGTGTAATGAGGAGCAGGTAGGCAGGCAGGTATTAAGCAGGTGAATGATTAGGTAGGTAAACTTATTATGCTGTTGTACAATCACTGTTATCCTATATTATTTTTTTTATCAAGCTGTAACGGTGATAGTATTGGGAGGGCAGGGACAGGCAGGCAGGTAATATGAGCAGGTAGGCAAGCACGTGCAATCTCATCTTGTTCATCATCTCTTAGCCGTCCCGTTGTTGTTTTTTTGCCAATGTTATAAAAGAGGTAGTATGAGGTACTTGTGACATGAGCATATGTATTATTTTTTTCATATTTCGTAGTGGAAATATGCAATTTATAAAGAAATCTTTCCCTCTAAGGTTGCGTTTGTTCTGTCAAAGGCTGTTTGTATGGCTACCTTAGTCTGCATAATGCCTGTGTGTGTGTGTGTGTGTGTGTGTGTGTGTGTTCTTGCAGTCAACTTTGTGCGCTGAATTCCATTAGGATGTCTTCTTTGCCCGGTGGGACGTGTGTTGTGTAAGTAATTAAATTCAGCTCCTCAGTTTGACCACCGTGCAAACAGGAGTGTGTGTGTGTGCGCGTGTGGCTTGCGGAGGGGATTTTCACGTGTCTGGGTAATGTAGGGAGCAGCGTCATGGGTGGGGCCCCTCTCCCCTCCCTCCCCCTCCTCTCCCGTCCCCTACCCGTCCCGCGCCGCTCCCCAGCTGGTGTCGTGAGCGGGGCTGCTGGGAAGTTGGGAACTGGCTCCCGCGTGTATGTATTCACGTCTTTCGTTTCTACTCCTTTTCCACTAACTTGACGACAGGCTTCTGTGTCTCCCTGCGTAATATACTGACGGCAACAACAACAAAACGTTGTAATGGTTATTTTAGCTTCCCATAAACAAATTTACGTTAAGAACGTTACATGTTGACCTTGAAAGTTCAAATTATAGTCACTTTTTCAAGTGGGCGAAGTTAGACTGTGTCGTTTAATTTAGAGTGCGAGCGATGAGTCAGTGCAGCCACCGGTCAGTGGAGGAAGGGTGTGGCGTGCGTCACCGCTGAACTCACCGAATGGCCGAGGCAGCGTGAGGCGTGGCGGGGAGCACTGACTCCAGGCAGGCCCTTGAGGCGCGTCACAGCCTTCTGCTGGGACGCCAGAGCGGCGCGCCTCCCTCCGCCGCAGGGCACCACATGCTACTCCCGCGCTTTTTCTCGTTTCGTCACACGGTTAACTAACCGCATCGGTGGCGGGCTAGCCATTGATTCAGAAGGTGGCCACGTGTGTGTGAGGACTATATTATCAAGGCTGCTAAATGATAGGAAATAGAGGGAAGGGTGTAGGCTGCTCGTGGCAGAGAACCTCATTGCCACCCCCACCCCCCTCCATTCCTTATCCCCAGCACACGCGGTGGAAGGATCGGGGTGGCTCTGTTTCTTCAAAAGTGAGTTGATTAGAATGTCTCAGGCGCCGTGAGGTGCCGAAGGTGTGTACGTGAGGAGACGAGAGGAAACGAAAGATAGTGGGCGTAAGTTACCAGAGCTGGGAGTGAGTGAAGGAGCGGGAGGGAGGGAGGCATTGGCGGGAACGGGGGAGCAGGAGCGCCTTTCCCAGCTTGGTTACACCCGCCGCACAGCTCTACTCATCCCAGTCTTCACCAATATCAAGTATTTATGCCGTTCCATCACCCGGCGCCTGTCAGGGGTGAAGACTACCGTGAAATTGGTCGCGATAAGAGTCACTGGCATCGTCTTCGCGGGTCACGAACCCTTTTGCTGCCAGCCTCGAGGATTCTATGGGATAGTTTTATGGCGCTTTACACTTGAAATTACTGCTTGGGTGTGGGGCGGTGGTGATAAAATGAAGGGAAGTTGGCGCGGCTGGCGAGAGCGGCACGTCGGGGCTGCTGCGGGGCGAGGCGGGCAGTTCGTCTTTGTTCCCGCAAACAGCCGCTTCCCTCCACCACCACCACTCCCGCCATTTTGCACACACGCCGATGACTTGAAGAACTGCAAACCACCTCTTATCGAAATTGCAGTGCTTCTCTGTTCACGAGTGGGCGCGGATGATCGGGTGGAGGAAGAGAGGAAGGGAGGTACGGTTGGCAGCAATGCGTGCGTGCGTGTGCGGTGGGACGGGAGGAAAGATGGGGGGGACAGGAAGTGGGAGGGTTGGTACCTCTGGATTTTCAAACCGTGGGACCAACTGCCAACTCATAGGCCATTATTCTTATTCTTTATTTTCCTCCTCTCACGGCTCTGCATCCCGTGGAGACCGTGGCCGAGCTTGTGTGCTTTGCCGAGGCAGAATGGAGGGGAAGGAGGGGCTGACGGGTGGCGACGAGAGTGGACGTAGAGGAATGATAATCTATTGGGAGCAAGTTTATATATATATTATTACATCATGGCGGTTTATCTTCTAAGTTTCCTCGAGCTCAGTCACTCCTGGCGGTGCTCTGGCGGTCGGCGCACTGAATTGTTATGTTAAAGGGTGTTGAGGGTGCCGTGAAGCCTCGATGGGGCGACTACGGCTTGTTCCTTGCCCGCGTAACAACACAATGCCGGTGGAGGGAAGGAAAATACGGTTACCTGGAGGACACGCGCCTGATGAGAACATACCGAACACCTGGCCATTTTTTTTTAACACTATTGATTTTTTTTTTTAGCGGTGTGTCTGAACTGGTGTTGATATTTTATTTGTTTGATGTTCTTGTGTAATAATTAAACTAGACGGAGCCAATTAAATTATTACACACACACACACACACACACACACACACACACACACACACACAGGTGGCTTGCCGACGGCCCGTGACAGCGAGATTGAAGGGGAGGGAGAAGAAATGGAAAGCGGGAAGGAGGAGGAGGAGGAGGGAGACGGAAAAGAATGGGAAGAGGGAGGGAGGGAGGGAGAGAGGGAAGGAGTGGAAGTGTTTTCCAGTGAGGGTCAAAGTCCTTCCCTCCACCTCCATCACAACCGCGACGTTACGAACTGAAGGGGGAGGGAGGGGGGGGGGGGCAGGAGTGACGAGGGGTTGTTGATTGATGGATGGAGAGAGGGAGGGACGGGGAGGAGGAGTTACGGATAGATGGACGGACGGTTGGATGGATGGATGGAGGGGGGAGAGATTAGACGGGTGTTGGAGGGACGGAGGAAGTGAGACAGGCAGGGAAGGAGGGAGGCGAGGAGTTATTACAGGAGGGAGGCAGAGGAGGGTTGGAGTGCGTGTATGGGGGGAGGAGGGGGGAGGGGGTTTGAGTGGCGGCTTGTCCAGGTGGTTGAATCCCTGTTGTCGTAGCACACCTGAGCGGGCTTCCCTGAGTCGCCGCGCGTCGCTAAGGAAGGGATGACGCAACGATTACACGGATAACCCAGTTCCTTCGTGTGCCTTAGCCCTGTCTTCCTCCATCCAACCTGTCAGCTTTATATCGTCGTCTACTTATTTCTGTGTTCCCTCTCTCTCTCTCTCTCTCTCTCTCTCTCTCTCTCTCTCTCTCTCTGCCATTTCTTTATTACTTAAGTCGGATCTGCGTTTTCCCTTTCGTCCTTTATATCTCGGTTTCTTCCTTCCAATTCATACGGTTTTAATTAATTAGTTTGTTTTAGTTTTTAAAGTATAGTTTATTTAATCTTTTTTTATCCGGCGCCACATGATCCTGCAGTTGCGGCGCCAAGACCAAACGCCTAAATATTTATAAACAATCAGTCCAATTCGTACATGTTGCACCTCTCCAGTCTTTTGAACTACAGCTTTCACTCGTCTCCTTGGTCTTCCCGTTTGTCTTTTTCTTCTCTAATATTACCGTTGAGTGCACTGGGCAGGGAGAGGGAGAGGGATGGAGTATCTGGAGCAGAGAGAGAGAGGGAGATAGAAGGGCAGGCAGGAGGAGGCTCGAAGCGCGTTACGTCGTGGCAGTCTTCTAAGCCTCTCGATCAGTCAGTCTTAGGCAAGAGAGGAACTGACATTAAGCGTGTTTCCGGAGGCAGTGAGCGGCTGGTGCAGTGTAACGTTCAGTGTCTCGGGGAATCGAGCTTGAGAGAGGGGAAGATTTTTTTATTTTTTTATAATTTTTGAAGCTGCTTTGAGTCGTTGGCAAGAAGAAAAAGGGATATAAAACTTCTTTCCCGAGGTTGTGAGCGGCAAATGCTTGTGTAAGGATGTATCAAGCGAGAGAGAGAGAGAGAGAGAGAGAGAGAGAGAGAGAGAGAGAGAGAGAGAGAGAGAGAGAGAGAGAGAGCAATGGCCTTACGTGTCCACCTGAGGGGACACCACAAAGCTGCGTGTTACCTGACGGAGGGCTGGCGGAGGGAAGCAGATAAGGCGGCCGGGCGAGCATGCGGTGTGTGGGTGAGGGGTTGTGGGGAGGGAGAGCGGTCTAGCACGGTACGGTACTCACTTGAATGAACTTAATTAGGCGCTTCCAGGTAAAGCTGCATTCACGAAGGCTAGGTGTGTGGAGGCGGACAGGTGTGTGGAGGAGGTGGAGGAGGATATAGCCAGAAAATTCCCTGGCACTAAATATACAAGAGAAAAAGGAGATAGTAAAAAGGCTTAAGAAAGGAGGAGGAGGAGGAGGAGGAGAAGGAGAGGAGGAGGAGGCAGTCTCATCTTGTTACTGGAACTTAAAGCGGATGAAAAGTGTAAACATACATGGACTCAGACAAGGAAGGAAGGAAGGAAGGAGTGAATGAATGAAGGAAGGAAGGAAGGAGGGAAGGAAGGAAGAGTTCCTCTCTTCCTTGTGGACAAGGAAGGAAGGAATGAATGAAGGAGGGAAGGAAGGAAGGAAGGACAAAAAGTGTGTGGGTGTTGCTTAATCTGGACTAGGCCGAACCCAAGAGGAAAAACCGTTGAGATAAATAGGCTTGTGTTGAGCTGGCTGTGTTGCGTGGGCCATGGGACGTCCGGGAGGCTACACAGAGTTTGTCAGAGGTACACAGCCGCTAACCAACCACTCGAGGGATGATGGGGGGAGGGGGGCGGAAGGGGGACGCACTCGTAATAGAAGAAAGAACGGGAGAAAGACAATGACGAAGACAGACAGACACCGAGAAAGACAAAGACAGCCAGCAGGAAGTAGGGGCGGACACGCGCGTGGAATGTCAAAGCGTTGGCGATGGAAGAGAAGACTGTCAATACGTCGCCATTTTCATATTCAAATTGAGAGTTTTTCCTTGATTTTCGTTTTGACTTTTACTTATTTATGTTTGTGTGTGTGTGTGTGGTGAATTATCTCTGTGTATGCATGGCTTGTGATTGTGTACGTTTAAAATAATGTAGTTTGTGAGTATGCATTGGTGCGCAGTATTTCCATTTTAAGTGTGGTGATATGATTCTTTTGATATATATATTTGTGCGTGTTTGTGTGTGTGACCGTGGCTTTGTGTGGTTGCATGGTCATGTGTATAAACGTAAATGAATCACGTCATTATGTATCAGTGCGGTATGCCCATTTTAAGTGTTTATATAATGTTACATCCATCTTTTTGTACGTGTTTTTTGGGTGTATGGATGATCGTTTTAATGTAACCTTGATAAATTCTGTTCATATGTTTTAATGCAGTATGTTTATTTTTAAGTGTTATATAATGTTTCAGATATCTTTTTGTGCGTATTTGTGTGATCGTGGGCTTGTGTGTGTGTGTGTGTGTGTGTGTGTGTGTGTGTGTGTGTGTGTGTGTGTGTGTGTGTGTATGGTCGTGTTGATGTACGTAATAATTTGCCATGTATCAATTCAGTATTCATTTAATGTCTAAATTTATATACTAACGCTTCAACTATCTTTATGTACGTGTGTGTGTGCGTGATCGTGAATATCCTTTCGTGTGCGTGCATGGTCGTCTTTATGTTACGTAAGTGCGTGCAGGTGTGCGTGTACGTGCTGGCAGGTACTCTTTAATTAGGCGGTTGGGTATCGTTTGTCTGTCAACCTGTACAACACCTGACCCTTCCTGCGACACCCGAGAGATTGTGTGTGTGTGTGTGTGTGTGTGTGTGTGTGTGTGTGTGTAGGGTGTGCGGTGCTTGAAAGGATGTGGGGGGGTGGGGAAGGAAGAGGGGAGATATGTACTGGAGGGGAGGGAGGAAGGGGAGAAAGGAAAAGGGCAGGGTGGAGGAAGGGGTGAGGGGGGGAGAGGGAGTAAGGGGACCGAATCGAAGTGTCACCTTGCTTACAAATCAACGTCAGGTGGAAGGAGAGAGAGAGAGAGAGAGAGAGAGAGAGAGAGAGAGAGAGAGAGAGAGAGAGATACATACATACATACATACATACATACATACATACACACACCACCACCACCACCACCATTGACCTTCTTTGCCGCAGAAATAGAAATCAAGCAGCGGCAGCAAACGCCAAAACGTGACAAGAAAGGCATTGTTACGGCCCATTGTGTGTGTGTGTGTGTGTGTGTGTGTGTGTGTGTGTGTGTGTGTGTGTGTGTTGAAGTGATGGTGATAATGATGACACTGCAAAAAAAAAAGGGAAAGAAGAAGAATGAAGATTTATTGTTTTATACTGTGTGCATGGCGGGCCGATACGTTACTGTTGGATATGGTTACTAAAGTGTTTATGTTCATGGTGCAGAAATTTTTGTCATGAAACTACCACTGAAAATACCCAAAACTCCTACGATAGCCTTTTTAAATATGTGTGCTTAGCCGACGAAAGATTAAAGAATATGACCATTACTCCGGCCGAGGGAAGGAAGACCCAGCAAGGTACGGGGAGGTCGCTGCACTCGTGGGGAGGTGTGGGTAGTGTGTTCACGGCTGGTACTGGTAATCTGAGGCATGCAGCGTGTAGGTGGAGGAAGGCGTGTGGATGATGTGGACAGGTGATGCGCGGTGTGTGTGTGTGTGTGTGTGTGTGTGTGTGTGTGTGTGTGTGTGTAAAGAGCCTCGTCCACACCAGCCCTTCACACCTGTTCTTTCCTCCCGCCACAGGTGTTCTCCCATCTGCTGCGTCTCTTAAAATTTGCCAAGATCAACATTTTTCAGTCTCGCCTCCAGCCTTAACGCTTCTTTTTCTTCGCCTTCATATTATTACCCTTTCTTGTGCCTCTCATTCATATGCTATTCTTCCTCCTCCCTTACTCCTGGTCTCTTCTCATAAATAGATCTTTTTGCCTCATCTTCACATAAAATAATAATTCCCTCATCATTTCCCTGTCTCATACTTTTTGCCTTCAGTTTTCACACATTCACTTACTTAACTTTCCAATCTTCCTCCTCCCTCACTCATGGTGCCTTCTCTTAAATACATCTTTTTGCCTCTCCTCCTCACATAAAAAAATAATTCCCTCATCATTTCCCTGTCTCATACTTTTGCCTTTAGTTTTTCACACATTCACTTACCTACCTTACCATGTCGCACTCACCCACACTTTCCTTTTTCCTTTTTTAATCATGAACCCTTCCCATAGATACTTCATGATTCACATCCTCCTCTGCTTCATCCTCCTCCTCATTCCTCCTCATTCTTCTCCAAACATTTTCATCACACCTGGCCCCCCCCCCCCCCTCCCCTTCATGTCCCCTCATCCTCCCGGCCCCTTTCCTCTCCCACCACCACCACTTTCCCGCCTCCCTTCTCCTCTTATCTGGGCTGTTCAAACGCGTCTCTTGTTTGCCAGGTTGCGCGCCAGAGAAAACGGGGCTGTAAATATTGAAGAAAACAGACTAAACTTTACACGGAGGGGGATTTGGTGGGGGGGGGGGTTGTAAAAAGTAGTCTGCGAGCTCTTGTTTAATTACTCAATCGTTTGGCGCGCGTATACATGCAGGAGGAGGAGGAGGAGGAGGAGGAGGAGAGTAGCAGCTTGATGAGTGTGTGTGTGTGTGTGTGTGTGTGTGTGTGTGTGTGTGTGTGTGTGTGTGTGTGTGTGCAGAAGGTGACGTTGACGAAGTGAATAATGAATGAATATATGAACAAGCTTGATGGTGGTGGTTGTAGTAACGAAGATACATTGAGATGGATCGGGGTGGAGTGCATAGTGGAGGTGGACTTGAGTGTGTGAATGCGTGTGTATGTGTGCGTGCGTGCGTTTATGAGTAATGAGGGAACTTTGTGAGGGCGGCGATTGTGGTGGAAAACGGGTGGATGAATGAAGGACAAATTGTGGAAGGTCGGGGAGTTATGAGAGTGTACTGCTTGCCAATGGAGGTGGGTGGGGGGGGGGGGGAGACTGATTCGTTAAAGGTGATGGAGGGAAAGCCGGGCGAGGAGGGGAGAGAGAACAGAGCAGAACAAGAGGTGAGGTGAAAGCAGTAACACCCAGGGCCAGGTCGACAGTCCAGAAGGGGAAAAAAGAATAAAAAAGAAAGAAAAAGAAGAAAGAAAAAAAGTCATTGTAAGCGCCCAAACCAAACTATATATCCTCCACAATAATCCATTTCTTCTCGGTGCCGGATACTAAAGAGGTTCTCCGTGTGGTTTGCTAAAATTTGTCGTTTGCTAAAATTTGTGGTTTGCTAAAATTCCATCCCATTTTATACCCGTCCCAAACACAATATAAGTAATTTTCGTAGTAACAGGAGCACAGAGAAACAAAGAGAAAAAGAGAGACAAAAGCAAAGAAGGAAATGAGAAGAGGAAGGGAAAAAGGACAAAAATAGAGAGAGAGAGAGAGAGAGAGAGAGAGAGAGAGAGAGAGAGAGAGAGAGAGAGAGAGAGAGAGAGAGAGAGAGAAGGGTAGGGGCAGGAAGACGTCTGGTTGGTGAGTTCATGCAAGAGTTCATGGGGGAGGAGATTGTGCAAGGGAGGGTGAGGGAGAACGAGTGAGAGGGAGAGAGGGAGTGTGGGAACGAGACGAGACTAGACGAGACGAGACCTTGAAGGCTTCCCGTGACGAGCTGCGCCTCCTGACGAAACTGTTCTCGCCGGGAAAGTTAAGGAGGGAGGGTAGAGGGAAGGGAGAAGGCTGGAGATGAAAGAGAAGGGAGGAGGAAATGGAATGGAGGGAAAGTTATGAGCGTGGGGGAAAGATGGTGATAAAGATGGAGAAGGAAAACGAGGTGGAGGAAGAGAAGGGAAAGTTGAAGGGAGAAGGGGATGAGGGGAAAAAGGGAAGGGAAGAGAAAACATATTAGTGATGGTGAGGGTTTAAGGAAAGGAGGGAAATAACAAGGCGAATGGAAGGTTAAAGAGGAAAGTGTAGAAAACAAAGTGAAGGAAAAGAAGGGAAAGTTGAAGGGAAGGAGATGAGGGTAAAAGGGGAAGGGAAGAGAAAACATATTTGTGATGGTGAGGGTTTAAGGAAAGGAGGAAAATGACAAGGCGAATGGAAAGTTAGAGAGGAAAGTGAAGAAAAATATATGGAAAGTTGAGGATGATGAGAAAAAGTAAGGATGAGGAAAACCAGGTGAAAGGAAAAGCAAGTGAAAGTGAGAAGAGGGAAAAGAAGAGAATGGAAAACAAGTGAAGAAGGGAACGAAAGAAGAAAATTCAATACTGATGATAAGGGGTTCAGAGGTTATGGTGATGGTGTTTCCTCAAAAAAAAAAAAAAAAAAAAAAAAAAAAATCAGCACCGTTAGAAAAAAAAATACTGCTTGTGGACGTAAGGTCTTTCCCAAGGTCCTCCACGTCTGATAAGTGTACGTTGGGAAAGGCCTTTGTCGTGGCTGCTGCTGCTGCTGATGATGGTAATGGAGGTGGAGATGGTGTTGCTTTCAGGAGGAGGAGGAGGAGGAGGAGCACATGAGGGGGGGGGAGTGAATATGATTTATGATTGTTCCTTATTGAGAGAGAGAGAGAGAGAGAGAGAGAGAGAGAGAGAGAGAGAGAGAGAGAGAGAGAGAGAGAGAGAGAGAGAGAGGCGCCTGAAAAGGACTGTCAAGTATGAAATTCCTCACCCTTCCGGTCCCAAGTTTCATTCCTCCTCCACTCCATTCCTTCTTCCCTCCTCCACTCCTTCCCTCCACTTCCACCCACTCTCCCTCCTCCACTCACTGCTTAACACCTTCCTGCACCATTTTTCCTTCTCCACCTCTCCCTTTAAACCTCCCTTAACTCTCCCTTCCTATCCTTTCTCCTCCTCGCAACTTTCATCCTCCTCCTAATCTCCTTCTCCTGTCCTCCTCATCATTTCTTAACACCTTCCTTTAGTACCGTTTTCCTCCTCCTCCTCCTCCTCCTCCTCTCACTTCAATCTTCCTTCTTTTAACTTTCTCTTTTCCGTTTTTATCGAGTGTTTTTCTTTCATTTTCACTTTAATTCTTTTTCGTTCCTTCCCTTTCTTTTTCTTTTTCCTTTTTTCCGTTTTTCATTTTCATCTTCCAACTTTCATCCTCCTCTTGTCTTCCTCATCTTCATTTCTTCCTCCTTTCACTTCAATCTCCCTTCAAGTCTCCTTTCCTCTCCTCTCCCCTCGCAACTTCCATCCTCCTCCTGTCTTCCTCATCTTCATTTCTTCCTCCTCCTTTCCTCTCCTTTCTGCTCGCAATTTCCATCGTCCTCCAATCTCCTCTTCCTCATCTTCCTGTCTTCGTCAATATCCTCCCGACCCTCGCCCTTCACTGCCCTGTTGGACGTAAGTAGCTTCTCCCCAACGTCCTCCCCGCCAGCTGCGTCTTGTGGCCAGCTGAGAGTGTGTGTGGGGGCGTGTGGGACCAGCTGGGGGCATGGCGGGGAGTGTTCTGGGGGGGGGGAGGATCATGAGGCTGGTTGAGTGGGTGAATGGGTGATGTCGGGTGAGGGTGTGATGGGAGTTATGGGGTATGTGTAGTGGCTGTAGATGGGTGAGGAAGAGGAGGAGGAGGAGGAGGAGGAAGTGTGTGACGATAGGAGATTGGATGAGGTTACTTACAGGGAACGTTTAGTGTGTGTGTGTGTGTGTGTGTGTGTGTGTGTGTGTGTCAGAGGTTATCGGTGTTATGACTGGAGAGGTCACGAAGGGTCATATCGAGGCAGCAGGTGGAGACGTGTTGTGAGAGGTCAGGTCTGGTCAGGTCAGGTCAGAGGTCATCCCGGAACTGGTGATGTTATGAAATGTAAGCATATGTAACACTCGACCATCCTCCGCCTCCTCCTCTTCTTTTTTTATCTTCTTTCTCTTCTTTCTCTTCTTCCTCCTCTTGCTTTTCCTATTCCTCATTCTTTTTCTCTTCTCTCTTTTCTTTCTCTTCTTCTTCCTCTTCTTGCTTTTCCTATTCCTCATTCTTTTTCTCTTCTCTCTTTTCTTTCTCTTCTTCTTCCTCTTCTTGCTTTTCCTATTCCTCATTCTTTTTCTCCTTCTTCTTCTTCTTCTTCTTCTTCTTCTTCTTTCTCTATTCTCGTTCTGATGATGCTGATTTCTGACTAAGGAAGAACAATGAAGAGTTGCTGTCTAGAGTGCTGACGAAGGGCTGACACACCTCCTGGCACCCGAGAGAGAGAGAGAGAGAGAGAGAGAGAGAGAGAGAGAGAGAGAGAGAGAGAGAGAGAGAGAGAGAGAGAGAGAGAGAGTTCCCCCCCCCCCCCACACACACACAGTTAGTCCCCACGTCGAGGCTGGAGTAATATTTGAACTCGGGAGAAGTTACGCAATTCTTTAAAGGTTTATTGCAGGCTTGTCGTCGCTTGGAGAGGAAGAGGAAGGGAGAGAGAGGAGGAGGAGGGAGGGAAGGAAAGGAGGAAGGGGGGAGGGAAGGTAAGGAGGGACAAAAAGTGCAGAAGGAAGGACCAGCGCCAGACAGCCAGGGTTTTGGGGGGGGGGGTGAAGTAGGGGCGACGGGGGGCAGGAATAGGTATAAGGGGGCTGAGTAAGGGCGGGGGTGGGGTGAGGGGAGCAAGAATGGGTGTAAGGGGGCTGAGTAAGGGCGGGGGTGGAGGGTTCCTGGACTTGGCAACAGTGTCCGTAAGCTCAAGCGGCGTGTAATGTAGCCCGCTGCTGCTGATGTTGCTGACCTCCCCGTCCTGCAGTACCGTAGACGGTGGCTCGGGGCTCGTTTGTGGAGAATCAGGAGCCGGAATAGCAGGCAGGGGGAGAGGAGGAATAGGAATAGTAGTAGTAGTAGCAGAAGCAGAGAAAGTAGTGAGGAGTAAGAGGAACATGTATAGGAGGAGAAGGAGGATAAGAAAGAGAAGCAGGATTAGGAACAGCAGTAGTGGTAGCAGAAGCAGAGGAAGCAGTGAGGAGTAAGAGGAACATGTATAGGAGGAGAAGGAGGATAAGAAAGAGAAGCAGAAGCAGAACCAAGACCAGGAGCAGGAGTAGCAGCAGGAGGAGGAGCAGGCAGCAGCGGCGAGCCAGCGAGTGTTTGCACCGTGGCAATAAACGTTATCAGTGAAACACGGCGAGGCTCTTCATGGCCTCTGCTGGTCCCTGGAGCCTCGTAACCCCCCCCCCCCCCCTCCAGTACTCCCTTCTTCCCTCCCTCCTGTAGTCCCTCCACTCCTTACCATCCCTCTTTCCTTCCCTCCCTCCCTCTTCCGTTTTCCCTCCACCCCCTACCTCCTCTCCCTTTCCCCTCCCCTCCTGCCTTGATATAACTTACCTCCTGTTCCTTGCCCCCTCCAATCACGGCGGGGGCGAGGCGGCGTCTCCTAATTTACTTGTTTTCCTTTATTTTTTTTCTGCTTTTCGTGATGTTGTCCTGTGTCCAGCCTTCGTGCATGGTGACTTTCGTTGCTTGTGTTCTCGTCGTGTCCTCGTCGTGTCCAATAGCGAGCCGCCTTCCGTAATAACCTGAGAACGAGACAATGGTGGTCGTTTGTCACGCCGTGGGGTTTGAGGGGGTTGAGTGGGTCTTTAGGGGATTGGCGACTCCCTTGTGCAGTCCCCGGCGCCGCGGTGCAGGGTGTGTTTGTTGACCTGCAAGTCTCTGCCGCCCACCGCCCTCCGCCGGCTATTTCCTGCGGTGTCTGCAAGGTTACTTTTATGTCCAGGCGCCACATACCACAACGCAACGCTCTGACTGCTGCACTGGGCCGACGAGAACGAAAATAGATAAAAGGAAATGAATAATGGACGAGAGAATGACGAAGAGAAAGTGTGACGAAGAGAAAGAATGATGTACAGTAAATTTATGGAATGGAAGTGTTTGGTCGGACGCTGCAGAGTTTCAAAGAGACCTCGGCCGTGCGAAGGTGCCTCAGCCGTGCCGTATGAAGTAGAAGTGTTTGTTTGGACGCTGCAGTGTTTCAAAGGCGCCTCGGCCGTGCAAAAGGTGCCTCAGCCGTGCCGTGGTTTTGGTGAGGCGCGTCCGTCCTGCCGCAACCCTGGAACGACCGCCACACCCCGCCGTAGGTAAGGAAGGAGGCGTTGTGTCGCTGCTGCTGCCGTTGTCCCGCCGTCACCTCGCTGCGGGGACGAGCGTCAAGGGTCACACTGAGCTGCGCTTCTTTTTATTTGTTCCTCTGCTGCCCAGGGCTCTGCTCCACACGCTGTTTTTTGTTACTTGTGTTACTTGTTGTTACTTTTTTCTCATGATACGACATGGCCATTTTTTTAGCGCTGAGTACATCAAAGGTTTTCCACTTGGAGGCCTGAATGCTTTTGTTTGTGTGGGGAGAGTTGAGTTGTTTTGCGTGGCGTGTGTGTGTGTACGTGTGTGTGTGTGTGTGTGTGTGTGTGTGTGTGTGTGTGTGTGTGTGTGTGTGTGTGTGTGTGTTTCATGCTTCTGCTTCTCATTGAGTTTGTTTTTCGTTGCGTGTTTTTATTGTGTATCTGTGTGTGTGTGTGTGTGTGTGTGTGTGTGTGTGTGTGTGTGTGTGTGTGTGTGTGTGTGTGTGTGTGTGTCCTGCTTCTGCTTCTTGTCACCGCCATATATTCAGATGTATATAGTTTACCATATATTCAGATTTATACAGTTCATTGACCACAGCTTGCAATTAGGTTCACAGACATCACTTTTAGCCGAACAAACTTGCACATAATTAAAGTTGTACTCCATAATGAGGATTCAGATGTGTAGAATATCAATAACTTGTCCAAACTTTCATTTCTCTGTATGCATATTCCCCTTAATTAGTTTGCCTCGAGAGATGTTAAATTTTCATCAGCACTTCCTCTTCAGGCTTCTCGTGTCCCTTGCATAGACGCCATCAGCAAACAGTGCCCCGCGGAATTGAGTCTGGCGTTCCTAGTGGATGATTATTTGTAGTATTTTGTCATCTTTGGGCTGCTTTTTCTATTCTTCAGACCGGCGCCATATGACCCTGCAATTCCGGCGCCAAGATATAACGCCCCAATAATCCTCATCCTATTGTTCAGTTATTCATTCAACTATTTATATATTTATGCTCACGGTATAAGGACGGCATATCTAAACAAAAGAGATTAAGCTTGTAGTGTTTGAGCTTCAGAAGACGCCTCTGTTTAGTTAAAAAATAAGAAAAGCAAAAGAAAAAAAAGAATATATTTTTTGTCAAAGGTATATTAGGAAAAACAAAAGAAAAAAAACTTAGATATTTGTGGTCTTTTAGCATTAGTTAACGCCTCTTCTTTTAGTTCTGTTTATGTCAAGGTATGAGGACACAGAGATAAGATAGCTAGAAGTGTGTAGTCTTTTAGCTTAATTAAATCCCCTTTGTACAGTTTCTTATTTATTTCACGCTATTAGAACAGAATAATGACAAAACAAAAAATGTAAACAAAAACAAAAAGCTTCGGCCGCCACCACTCACTCATCCATCCATCATCTGCTTTCTTGGCTTCATTCATTCATTTGTTTGTTTGTCTCGCTTTGAACTTGTTTTTCTTTTGTTCTGAACCGCTGAGCATTTTTATGGTTGTGACACTGTTGGTCTTTTTGATTTTTTGGCGTGTTTTTTTGGGGGGGGCTTCGGAGAGTTGTTTGTGTTTTGGCTTTGTTTTGTTTTTACTGTTGTTGCTGTTTTTGTTATTGCTGTTGTTGGGTTGCCGCTGCGTGCCGTTCTTTTGAGGGTTGTCTAATGAGAGCACATTGCACCTGTAGTGAGACCCAATTGTCGAGTCCGTTTTGGGGTTGGCTCCCGCGGGTCCTTTCCTCCCCTCTGCTCTGCCACACAGTACCGACACCTATTTCTTCCTCTCATATGTTACCTGTAGCTTACATATGAGAGGAAGCGACAGGTGTTGGGACGGTGTGGCAGAGCAGAGGGGAGGAAAGGACCCGCGGGAGCCTACGCCAGACCGGCCTCAACATATTTGGAAGACTACAGTGAGCACATATGTATACTGAGCACATCAATGTTATATGATTACCACATACTCTACATACTCCAGTTCGACTCCCCGCTTTCTCGCTTATGCTACATCTCTTTCTTTCTCCTCCGCAGGGCCTGAACGAAGCCAACAAGGAGGACGCCAAGGAAAAGGAGACGGAAACAAAGGAAGAAGAAAAGAAAGAAGAAGAAAAGAAAGAAAAGAAAGTCAAGAAGAAGAAATCATTCAGGTGAGTGACTTCGAAAAGGGAGGGGGGGGGGGGAGACAGGATGGGGGGGAAGGGGGGGGGAGGATGGCATTTTTAACAGTTCGTGGGGAGGAGGAGGAGGAGGGAGAAAGGGAGGGAGGAGGGATTTTGGAAACAGTAAGGGCGTGCGTGAAACAGGGGGAGTAGAGGGAAGGAATATGCTACTGGAGGAAGAGGTGGAGGAGGAGGAGGAGGAGGAAGAAATGATACAGTTGAGAGGTGAAGAGAAGGAAAGAGACGACATGGAAAGAGGATAAGATGATAAAGGAGGAAGAGGAAATGGTATTAGAGGAGGAGGAGGAGGAGGAGGAGGAGGAGAGCCGGCCCGCTCGTTTCAGAAGTCGGTTTAAATTGGCTGAGCTTTGTGTTAGTGATGTGGTTTGTATGCTAAGTAGGACGGTTGAATGGCGGTGGAGGATAGTGGTGATGGTGATTGTGGAGATGGTGATAGTGATGATTGTGCTGATGGTGATGTGAAAAAATGTACAGTAAAGAGACGGAACCCCTCCCCATCCCCCCCAAAAAAAAAAGCTAAATATGATCGTGAAAAACATATTAGAGGAAAGAGAGATAGGGAGAGAGGAAGGAGGAGAGGGACAGGGGGAGAAAGGAAATGTCATAAGCAAGAAAAATCACCATCCAGGAAGTGAAAAGCTAAGGAAAGTAAAGAAGTAAGAAAGTAAGGAAAGTAAGGCTTTAAGAAAATAAGACAAAAGGTACGAAAAATAAGTATCTAAGCCGGAATTCAAGCTTCTAAACAAACCGAGAGGCCGAGAACGCTAATAAAACACAGGTGAGGTTATTAGTGCGCTTGTCCTCCGCTCGGGTGGCACAAAGGAGGGGGTGCGGCGCGCGGCGGACCCTTGATATCAAAGCCTGGCGATCCGGAGAGTTTTGGGGAGAATCCGGTTGTCTTATGTTGTGTCAGAGTGGGTTTATGAGACTGATAAGGCAGTGCGTTGTGTTGATGCCGCCGCCTCCTTATTACCCTCCTCCTCCTCCTCCTCCTCTACCTTCTCCTCCTCCTCCTCCTTTCTTTATCTTCTTTTTTATTCTCCTCTATCTTCTTATCGTTATCTTCGTTTTTTCTTATGATATGCAGTCAGTTTATCATGGAATTAGTGTCATTTCTATTAATATTGCCTTTACTATTACTACTACTACTACTACTACTACTACTACTACTACTACTACTCCTACTAGCAAGACTGTGATTAATACTTCGAGGGGAAAAGAGTAAGAGAATAGTTGAGGATTAAGGAAATAGAACTGGAGGATCAAGTTAATCATCATTGTTATTATTATTATTATACGCACAAAAAAATATCCTCCTCCTCTTCCTTCCACCTCCACCTCTTCCACCTCCATTCCATCCCATCCCATCCATCTATCCATACACATTCCGCTTCCCCCCACCAATGAATTTCGCAACTTCTTCCCCTCCCCTCTCCCCCCCCCCCCTCTCCGCTAGTCTTCAAGTTACAACAATGCCACAAGAGAGCGTGCATGATTTGCCTGACGAAGTTAAACAAGAAGTGTGGTGGTGGTGGTGGTGCTGAGGGGCTCACATCATGCATTCCTTACCCTGCCTACTTTAACTAACAATCTCCGCTGTCCGTTTCTTCCTACTGTCGTCCGTCAGTCAGTCGCATCGTCAGGGCTATTTATGGATCTTTTATTTTACCGTTTCGTCATGCTAGGTCAGTCAGTCCGTCAGCCCGTCACTGTTATTTATATAGATAACGTTCCGTCGCTTCACAGTATCCGTCAGTCAGTCTCTTAGTTCGTCAGTCAATCCGTCAATGCTATCCATGTATCGTGTTACCCATTCGTCATGTTACAGTATATCAGTCAGTCAGTCAATCCGTCACTTATTTATATAGTTACCGTTGCGTCGTTTCACAGTATCCGTGTCAGTCAGTCTCTTAGTTCGTCAGTCAATCCGTCAATGCTATCCATGTATCGTGTTACCCATTCGTCATGTTACAGTATATCAGTCAGTCAGTCAATCCGTCACTTATTTATATAGTTACCGTTCCGTCGTTTCACAGTATCCGTCAGTCAGTCTCTTAGTTCGTCAGTCAATCCGTCAGTGCTATCCATGTATCGTGTTACCCATTCGTCATGTTACAGTTTATCCAGGCAGTCCATCAGTTCACTAGTCATTGCTATTCACGTACGTATTTTATTACTCTTCCCGAAATTGATCTCTCTTTCGGCCTCCTCTTTGGATTCTTTTTAGGAGCAGCGAGTAGCGGACTTTTTCTATTATTGTTTCCTTTTTTTGTGCCCTTGAGCTGTCTCCTTTGTTAAAAAAAAATACAGTCCTATTATTCACCGTTTGTTCTTCACCGTTATTAAAAGCATGTATAGAGCGTCGACTTTCTCCATACATTCACGGCACTATCGAGACCTCACGTTTGTTTGTGATTCCGACCTTTTAAATTCCTAGCGTCGAATTTTAAAACATTTCGTCGCCCAAGTTCACATAATTTGACAAGGCTTTCGTATGAGTTGCGGGCATTTCCTGGAGCAGTTTTATGACCCTGGTGGTAGTTTGACCCTTCCTCAGTAGAGTAATAGCGTAAAGAAACACTCATTAGAACCCGATGGATCACTTCTTTGACCTGTAGAAATAGTTGATGTGAAAAGCGAAAGTGTCTATACTAATTCTGAGGCTGCGTCACACTACCTTTTACTTAACCGCATCACTCACTTTTCACTGTTCCAAGTTAGTGTTCTCATTACCTTACGTCTACCTGATGCCCTTACCCCCCAAAAACTTCCCTCCCTTATTCAGTTACCCCCCCAAAACTTCCCTCCCTTTTTCAGTTACCCCCCCAAAACTTCCCTCCCTTATTCAGTTACCCCCCCAAAACTTTCCTCCCTTACTCAGTTACCCACTATCATCTCATTCATTACTGGTTCATTTTAACTATGCCTCCTCGCCTCACTGTTGCAATCTTGATGACGTAACTGTGATGATGATGATGATGATGATGATGGGAAGTAATAATAACGGATCTTACTGCGACTTTTCCCACGCATCTTCCTGGAATTACATCAGAGAGAGAGAGAGAGAGAGAGAGTTTTTATGCAATGTTTTCCGCCCTTGGTTGCGTCGTTTAAGTCGAGTGTTTCAGGGAACGGAGGAAAGGCTTCGTGATAGGTCGCGTTGAGGGGGAGTGAGGGGACGTCTTTCACCATGCTTCTCAGAGGGGGGTGAAGGGAAGGGGAAGGGAAGGGGAGGATAGGGGTAGGGGAGGCTTGGGTGGGCGTGGCACAGTGGCTCCTCTCCCTCACGGAACCCCACAACTTCCATCCGCGGCCGTGTGTGTGTGTGTGTGTGTGTGTGTGTGGTTGAAATAATGGCCATGTTGGTGTATACGCCAATCAGACAGCTAATTAGGGTCATGGTAATGGAGAAAGGAGGGAAAGAAAAAGAGGAGGAGGAGGAGGAGGAGAAAATGTCAAGAAACGGTATGTCACGTTGTAATATTACATCTTATTTTTTTATCCAGTCAAATCTTCATGTTTATATTTATTGACTGTGTAATATAATCGTTCTTGAGTGTTCAAATTTATGACATTAGTTTTAAGCAACATCGACTTTTATGGGTTTGATTATTTACTCGTCTTTATTTACTGCATGTGGTTATTTGTTTTATCTGACGATGTTTTGGCTTTCCAGGAGTTTCTCGTTCCTGCGTCGGGAGAAGAAGGTCGCCAAGGCGGAGAACACGAACGGGGACTTGCCCAAAGAGGAGGTCAGTACTGCTACCCTTGCCCCTTACCCGCTCTCCCCCTCCCTACCCCGCCCCCTGCTTCTGCGTCAAAGGGTGTAGGGGACGGGAGGCGCGGGGAGGCGGGCGTCGTGTCGGTGGGGGCTACTGAGGGGCGAAAAGGGGCGCCTCAAAGTTTTCTGATCATTTTAAACTTTGTCTTTTCTTGTCCTGATTCTTTTATTCCATCCTCATTTTTCTGGTTCAAGGGTCCTTTTTGTGTCCGTGTGTGTGTGCCGTTCGCTGTCCGTTTCGAAGATTTATGTAATTTGTTTCTTCGCTTACTCTTCGGATCTTTTGGTTGTTACGGAAAGAAAATAATACTTTTCAGAAAACTATGGTCGTTTACTGGGTGTGGGTGTGACGGCGAGGGAGCTGGAGGCGGGTGGGGTGGGGCGGTGGTGGGTGTTTCAGGGGCGTGGAGGGTGTGGATGGGTGGTGTAGGGTGTTTCAGGGGCACTTTGGGCTGGGTGGGCGGGAGTTGTGTTGGGTGTTTCAGGGGCGCTCGGGGAGGAGTGTGTGGATGGGCGGTGTTGGGTGCTTCAGGAGGGCTGGGGGCTGTTGGGCGGGGGCTGTGTCGGGTGCTTCAGGGACACCGATGGCGTTATCGACGGGGAGCGAGCGCAGAATAACTAAGTAATTAAGTTTGATCACGGCACCTCGGCGCGGACCATTGTAGGTGATCCTCCGTATATATAGCATTTATATTTACTTATAGTGTTCGTCGCCGTATTACGTAAGCTGCTGAGGCGCCAGGAGGAATAGTCAATGAGTTCGTCATTCTCGCCGCGGCCTGGCCTTGAGGTGCCGGGGAGGGGCTTGGTGGCTGGGCGTTGGGCGCCAGGGCGGGGCGACTGGTGGCTGCTGTGCTGTAGTGGCGGGCTGCCTTAGTTATGATATAATTGTCTGGTAGAGGGTGCCACAATCCTCCTACCGGTGGTGAAGGGCGTCAGGTACACAGGTAATGCTCCTGAAGGACACGGCGCAGAGAACTGACGGAATGATTTGTGTCGCAGGACTTGGCGGAGTGCGTTTCCACGGTCGCCTTGCACAAAGTTTTTGTGCTCCAGAGACGGGCACTGTCAACCCCGACTTCGTGGAGGCCCGGGAGTCGCGTGTCAGGTTCCACCTAAAGGGCAGTAAGTCTCAAGGGGAGAGGCTACGCCCCCTGGAGCCCTGGTGGCGCGTGTGTGTCGCCGCGGAGTGACGGCCGGTGCTCGAGAGGGAAGCATCCCTCGTGCGCCCGTGTGCCGCCCCGCACCCGGGCTGTCACGGGGCGGCAAGGGAGTGACGCGGCACTTGTGTTGAACTGACGGGAGTGGAAAGAAGAAAGGAGAGGTGATGGAAAAAGCAGGGGAGTTGGGGCGCCTGTCACTCCTACAGTCATGGACACGTGACCACCATGGCCAGCAGGGGCGGCAGGGCGGGGCTGGCCAGGGGGCGGGGTGTTTGCTTGCCCGTGTCTTTTTTCTCACAAAAGTGCTTTGTGGTTTCTATAAAACCTTCCCGCATCCTGTGCTTCGTGTGCGCGCCTCTGTTCCCTCTCGCTCTACTCAGCACTCCTCCATCATGTCTGGCGCCTCAGGTAACACCAAAGCGAGTAAACATGAGGTTGAAGGGCGACAACCTCCGGGCCGCCCCATGACTGATGGCTCCCTGGGGGGACTGACAGCCCGCCCCCCTCCTTCCTCGCCCTCTCTTTCCCTTCCTTCAATTTTGCCCTCCCTTCTCTCCTTGCTTCCTCCTTCCTTTTCTTCCCTCCCACACACCCACACTCTCCTCACTCGTCCCCTCCCCCGCCCTGCCTGTCACCCTCGTCTGTCCTCAGTGTGGCCGCCCTGTGTCTTCCCTGCCCTCCGTTTTCTCCGCCGCCCCGCCCTTTTTGAGCGGTAACTGATACATTTTCTCGAAGAACGGCTCATCCTAAACAAACAGGGAACTGCACTAAGTCAGTCAGTCACTCAGCCAGCCAGTCATTCAAGCAGTCTCTCTCTCTCTCTCTCTCTCTCTCTCTCTCTCTCTCTCTCTCTCTCTCTCTCTCTCTCTCTCTCTCTCTCTCTCTCGTTTTTCTCCCCAGTTATGTTTGTCTTTGCTTGCCCTTGTCTAGTTGCGGCGGCGGTGTTGTTATTGTTGGTCTTGTTGTTGTTGGTCGTGGTGGTGGTGAACTTGATGGTGGTGGTGAAGTTAGTGAGGGTGATGATGACAGTGTTGGTGGTTAAATGTATAGCTCTGAACTGCCCTCGACTTCCGGTGTATGTGTGTGTATGTGTGTGTGTGTGTGTGTGTGTGTGGTGGGCATATAATGGTGGTGTTGGCGCCGGTCTGGGACGCCGAGGGGAGAGGTGAGGAAGGGACACGGGGATGCATTGGGGAGGAGGAGAAAGAGGAGGAGGAGGAGGAGGAGGGAGGGGGCAGGGGGATAATTGCTCTGGCAGTCATTCACCACCCGAGACACAAGATGCCTTCCTCCTCCTCCTCTTCCTCCTCCTCCTCCTCCTCCTGCCCGATCTTCCTCCACGCACAGGCATCTCTCCCTCCTACAAGCATCCTTCCCCTACTCCTCCTCCTCCTCCTCCTCCTCCTCCTCCTCCTCTTCCTCCTCCTCCTCCTCATCCTTTCTTCCTGTATCTCGTCTTACCTCTCCCTCACGTCCTTCACCGCCACATGTGGTCTCTCTCTCTCTCTCTCTCTCTCTCTCTCTCTCTCTCTCTCTCTCTCTCTCTCTCTCGTTTTATCTCTGTTTTCTTGTCCGTAATCGTTTTTTTTTGTTTTTTTTCTTCGGCTCAACATTCTTTCGCTTTTTTTTGGTATTATTTTCTCCTCCGCTGTCGTAACTTACCTTTAATTAGCCGCCTCCACGATTACCTGCTGCGTCTTATCTGCCCACTAACTACTACTACTACTACTACTACTACTACTACTACTACTACTACTACTATTGAATGCCCCTACACGTGGTATATCGCCCTTGTTATCTCCCTCACAACCTGGAATTCTTGTTTTCCTGCCGCGCTATCTCACAACTACAACCATTACCCAGATGTTAACCGCTGTTCCTAATCCTTCTTCTTCCTCATTCCCTCCCCCCCCCCCCCTTCTCTTTCTGATGATGATGCGCCTCCTCAGCCTCCCATATCTTCTTTACGTACCCATATGTTGTTGTTTTTCATTTCTCTGCCTCTTCTTTTTCTTCTTGTCTAGTAATTCATAAGTCTCCTCTTCCTAATTCTCCTTTTGCTTCCCCTTTCCCCACATTATTTTTTTCTCCCTGCTTTTTCTTGTGTTCTTTCCTCGTTTCCTCCCTCCTCCTTTCCTTAGTTTTATCCTCTCGTTGAAGCTCCATCCTCCACATTATTTATTTTCTGGTTTTGCGTCATTTTTCTTCACCTTTTCCTCCTCTTCCGCGTTTTACTCTTCCTCCTCTTCCGCGTTTACTCTTCCTCCTCTTCCGCGTTTTACTCAAGTCTTCCCTCCATATTTCATCCTCCCACTGTTATTTTCTCCTCTTCATTATGCTGATAGTTACCATTACTATTTCCCTTCCTCCTCCTCGTCAGTCTTCCTCTTCGTTCTCCTCCTCCTCCTTTTCCTTCTTTCTCCGTCCTCCTCCTTCGTGCTTCCTCATGTGAATACCTCCTCTTTACTCCTGATATTGCTCATGTATGCTCCTCCTCCTCCTCCTCCTCCTCCTCCTCGTCAGTCTTCCTCTTCGTTCTCCTCCTCCTCCTCCTCCTCCACTTTCCCTTACGCCTGCCTCCTCTTCACCAAGCGTTCTTTCACAATCTGTACTCTTCCCCGACCACAAACTCTCTTCCGTTCAAGGTATGTACTTTAGTGCTGTACGTGTTACCTCACCACCGCCACCACCACCACTATCATCACCATTATCATAACCACCACAACCACCACTGCCATAAAGTTCCCATCTCCCAACCGTATCCGCCGTCTCTCCCTCCCTTACTCCCCCTCCTTCTCCTCCTTTCTTCCTCTTCTTTCCTTCTAATCTGCACCTTCGTCAGCGCTTCCATTTTACAGTTGTTTCTCAAGTCACCTCCACCTTCCCTTCCCTCTTCCACTTCACTGTCTTCTTCCTCCCCTCTTTCTCCTTCCTCTCTTCTTTCCTGTTCCTCTATACTCTCGTCCTCTCCTGTATCTTTTTCTTCTCCCTCATCATCTTCATAGTTTCTCCTTCCTTTTCCTTCACGTCTTCTACCCTCTTTATCCTCCTCGTCTTCCCACTTTCTACTCCTTCCCTCCTTTTCCTCTTCTTCCCTCTTTCCTCCTCTTCTTCCATCTTCCTCCTCCTCTCCTCTCTTCTCTTTATCTCCTCTTTCTTCTCCTCCTCCTTAATTCTATTCGTCTTCTTTCCCCTCCCCCTTCTTCCCTCCCCTTTCTTCCCCACCTGGTGTGTGATGATAGTCCCCGTGGCTGAGGACTTGGTAAGGGAGGAGGCTTGTGGGGAGGGGGGGAGGGGGGGGGGGAGTCGTGTCTTGGTCGTCGTGTTCCGGGAGGGTGTTTGTTCTGCGGGTGGTTACTGCGCGGCGGTAATGAAGACGCGGCCCAAGGTAGATGAAAACACGCCTTAGTTCATAGACATAGGTGGAGAGGGCGGCGCAGGTAGATAGATACACGGTAGTAGATAGATAGTGCAGATGGATTGTAGATACTAGTTAGTTGATAGATATAGAATGGTAGATAGATACACGCTTTGGTTTATTAATATAGGTTTTGATTAGACAGAGGGCGTAGGTAGATAGTCGATAGGCCTACATGCTTCGCTATACAGATACATGTTTTAAGTTGATAAGGACGGCGTAGGTAGATATCCACTTTGATACATTAATACAGGTTTAAATAGAGGGTGTAGATGACAGATACCGGCATTTAAGTAGAGGCCCTGGTTCATAGATAGATATATAAGGGGGCCTAGGTCGATAGATATAGGGGCATGGTAGATAGGGTAGATCGATACAGGCATTTAAGTAGATAGAGTGTATAGGTGATAGATACATGGCCTCAGTTCATAAATACCGAGTTTTAGTAATAAAGTGCGTAGGTTAATGGATATATATTTTGATACTTAGATACAGGAATTAAGTATACAGGGCTTGGGTATAGATTCACAAGGAGGGTAACTACTTGGGGGCATTGGTGGTGAGAAAAAAGTCGCAGAAATAAAGTCGCATTTTTGGGCAAGGGAAATAAAGATGGTGAAAAGGAGAATAGTTACCATTACTATTTCCCCTCCTCCTCCTCCTCTGTCTTCCTCTTCGCTCTCCTCCCCCTCCTCCTCTGTCTTCCTCTTCGCTCTCCTCCCCCTCCTCCTCTTTCCCGTTCTTTTCTTTCATTTTCTTTCTTCCTTCGCACTTCATGTGAATATATCCTCCTTACCAATTTTGGGTGAGAAGAAATGCAGGAATGATTACGATTTTGGTGGGGAAAGTGTGCATAGATTGTTACTATTTTGCGGGAAGAAAAAAGGAGGAAAAAACCCAGCAATTCTTCCTCTTCCCCCTGCTTTTCTTCCTCTTCTTTTGCATTCATAAATCTTTTCCCCTGTTTGTCATTATTATTATTTTATTATTCTTTTCTTTGTTTTCTTCTTTCTCTTCTTCATTTTCTTCTTTCTCCGTTTTCTTCTCTTTCTTCTTTTTCTCTTCTTCGATTCTTCCCACCTCTTTTCATCCTTTCATTTGATTTATCTCTTCTTCCTTTTCCTTCATTTTTCCTTTTTTCCCCTCTTCAGTCCTTCCCTTTCTCTCTTCCTCCTTCACCATCGCTTCCTCCTTCCCTTTATCATTCCCGACGAACAATTGATGCCCGCTGCAGGTGTGTGTGTGTGTGTGTGTGTGTGTGTGTGTGTGTGTGTGTGTGTGTGTGTGTGTCACCTATAATTAATGTTTCGTAGAGGTATATGAAAGGAGGAGGAGGAGGAAAGAGACAGGTGCGGAAGGCCAAACCGTTGACCGCCTCGCTGACCACCCAAGTTTTCCTCCCCCCTCCCCTCCTCCCCTCCTGTCACATCTCTCCCCTCCCCTCTTCTCTCCTCCCGTTTTCTCTCCTCCTCTTCTCTTCTCTCCCGCTTCAAATTCCTCTCCCTTCCCCTCGTCCTTCGTTTCTTCCTCCTTTTCTTTTCCTCCACCTCCCCTCCTTCCCCCCTTTTCCCTTCCCCCTGCGGCCCCCACGCCCCCAGCAGTAAACACACACACACACACACACACACACACACACACACACACACACACACACACACACACACACCGTTTGGATTTTAGCTCTGTCGATTTTACTTTTCGTTGAGTATCAGGACAAAGAGAATATCTGAGCACGCCATTTTAAGACCTGCAGGGGACTATTAATGACTGATGATGATGATGATGATGCTCTTTTTCTTCTTTATTACTTCTTTTTCTTCCTGTTCTTCATGGATTCTTTTTTTTTTTTTTTTTGTTCTTGTTCGTGTTCGTCTCTATCTCTATCTTTCACCCACTTTATTGTCTGTCTGTCTCTGTTTCTGTCTATTTATATCTTTAACATGGAAGACGTCTTTGTAGCATTCTTTATCTTCTTTTGTTTCTTCTTTTTCTTCTTTTTCTTCTTCTTCTTCTTCTTCACCACTTCCTTCGTCTCCTTCGCCACTTGTCTTGCTCAGTTGGCATATAATCCTTAATAAACCTGCTTCCTTTTCCCTTCTCCATCCCTCCTCCTCCTCCTCCTCCTCCTCCTCCTCATCCCCAGCTCTATCCTCTTACGTCTTTCATTAAATCTCTCTCTCTCTCTCTCTCTCTCTCTCTCTCTCTCTCTCTCTCTCTCTCTCTCTCTCTCTCTCTCTCTCTCTCTCTCTCTCTCTCTCTCTCTCTCTCTCTCATCTATTTCCAGCACGTCATTTCTTTCCTCTTCACGTCTCTTTCCCTCGTTCGTAGTAAACATTGCACGCGTATTCAGTAACAGCAGTAAAAGTCAGCGGTATGCAAGCAGGCAGTAAATAGCAGCGACAGCAGAAGCAGAAGGTATACACAGCGAAAGATAAGCATCAGCAGTAGTAAAACGAAGCATAAACCTCAGGGGGGACTTAATAAGCAGTATAGGTAAGGTAGGTAGGTAGGTAGTTAGTATCTCTCAGGGGTACCAACCAACAGCAACTTTCCACAACAGCTAAAACGGCGATCAGTTGGCAACCCTGGAGGAAGAGGATGATAGTGCGTGTGTGTGTGTGTGTGTGTGTGTGTGTGTGTGTGTGTGTGTGTTTTGATTGGGAGATAAGGAACAGAGGTCGCTGGGTATAGGAAGAGGAAGAGTCGGAGGGGGAGAGGAGGGGGAGGAAGAAGAGGAGGCAAAGGAGGACGAGGAGGGGCCAGAGGAGTGAGAGGAGGAGGAGGAGGAGGCTGGAGGGAGAGGAAGACTATTATGTGGTAGTGTTAAAGGAATTAGGAAGAAGAAGAAGAAGAAGAGGAGGAAGAATAGGGGGAGGAGGAGGAGGAGGAGGAGGAGGAGGAGGAGGAAGAATAGGGGGAGGAGGAGAAGGAAGAAGAAGAATAGTGGGGGGAGGAGGAGGAGGAGGAGGAGGAGGAGGTAACAACAGCATTATCACTAAAAGCTGAAACAAAGAAATAGCCAGGTCGGAGTGAGAGCATTTAACGACCGGGGAAGAGAAGAAGAAAAAAAGAAGGGAGGGTTGGGCCGAAGGGAAGGAGAGGAGGGAGGGAAAAAAAAAACTCTAGATCAGGTTCCTTTGTTTTTGTGCAGAGTGTGGAAAGTAAAAAAGATGGAGGTTGGGATGTTGGTTTGATTTTTTTTTTCATTCATCACCACATTTCATCATCATCACCATTGTTATCACCACCACCACTATCATCATCACCATTACATATCCTCTTGAATATCCCTCTTTAATGTTTTTCTTTCTACAGTACCATCACCAGCACCATCACTACCACCACTATCACCATCACCACCACCACCACTATCACCACCACCACTATCACCACCACCACCACCACCACCACTATCACCACCACCACTGTTACCACCACCACCACCACTATCACCACCACCACTATCACCACCACCACTATCATCACCACCACCACCACTATCACCACCACCACCACCACCACTATCAACTTCTCATTTCCTCTCTAACATCACCATTAGTATTTTTTTCTTTTCTTTTTACACCACCACCACCACCACCACCACCACCATCATCATCATTACAATCTACTACCTCCCCCTCATTACCTCCTCCTCCTCCTGCTCCCTCCTCCCTCCCGTTCGCCCATTACACCGCCATACATTCTCCCCACCACGCCCACAACACCGGCCTGACTTCCACAATGAGGCGTAACCACCACAATCATCAAGACAAGCCGTGCATAAATCACCACTGGAAAGCCCTCACCACCACCACCACCACCACGACCACCATTAACGACAACACAGCGTCTTTAAATCTAGCGTTACTAATCACTACTACTACTACTACTACTATTACTACTATCACGACTGTCACCACCACCACCACACCACCATCACCACACCACCACCACCCTTTCTATCTACCATCATAAGCACACTATATCATCACTACTACTACTACGACTACTACTACTACTACTACTACATCACAGGTCCCCCGCTAATTGGTAACACTGGTGCCAACGCCGCCCCGCCAGATTTTAGGAGACAGAGGGAGTGTTTGGGGAATATTAATGTTATTTTTTTAATTTTTTTTGGTGTGTTAATATATACGTGTTTGCCCCACCCCCTCTCTCTCTCTCTCTCTCTCTCTCTCTCTCTCTCTCTCTCTCTCTCTCTCTCTCTCTCTCTCTCTCTCTCTCTCTCTCTCTCTCTCTCTCTCTCTCTCTCTCTCTCTCTCTCTCTCTCTCTCTCGATAATAAGAGGATTAACTGTGGAAGATTATAAACATTTCGAATTTTAATATTAGTTTCCCTTCAACATCATCATAATTATCACCATCCTCACCATTTCGTTGTATTTTCCTTCCTTGGTATCTTTATCGCCTTCGTCGTCGTCATTCTCTCGTCCTCGCCCTCACCTCCCATATTACGTCCGTTCCACCTGTCCCTCATCCACCCTCAGGCACTCATTACCTGTAGAGATGGGAAGGTGTCCAACCCCTTTCCCTCCTCCTACTCTTCCTTTCTTCCATACCTATTCTCCCTCCTTCCATCCTTATTTCCTTCTTTCCTCATGTCAGGGTTCTGGTGTGTGTGTGTGTGTGTGTGTGTGTGTGTGTGTGTGTGTGTGTGTGTGTGTGTGTGTGTCGTATCTGCTTTATTTGTTGTTCATCTCATAACATCTATTACTATTTTTTTCCTCTTATTATTATTTTTATTTTTTCCCTCGAAGTCTGGAGAGAAAAGTTTGGTGTTTGTATGGGTGGATTCCTTCGCCCCCCTCGCACCTGTCGCCTCCAGCCTCACCCTTACCTGTCTTTCCTCCACCCCTGCGACTCACCTGCCAGGCCTCACCCCTCCACACACAGCATCCCTCTCCTTTCTTGACCTTCCCTTCGACCCTGTCCCCATACCTTACCTTACGCTTTACCTTACACGCACTCCTACTATCCCCCATTCCTTCCCTCCCTTCACTTCCTCCTACAGCCATTTTCCCTTTTCCTCACTCCTAAAGCATCCCCTCCCCATACATACCCTCCCTTCACTTCCCCTACAGCCATCCCCCTTTACTTCACTCCTATAACATCGCCACTCCTATAGCATCGCCTTCCCCATACATACCATTCCGTCACCTCCCTTCCAACTCTCCACCCTCTTTTCCCCATGATGTTTCCCCCATCCCACATCCCTTCATTCTCCCCATGATCATTCCCTCTCCTCCCTTCACCCCATCATCCTCAACAACACCTATTCCTCCCCTCCCCCTCTTCCACACACATACAAGTCTCCCCCCCCTTCCCCTCTCTCCCCTTACAGCGCCTCTACCTTGTCCTCCACACTCACCTCCCCTGTCACACACACACACACACACACACACACACACACACACACACACACACACACACAATGGCTGACCTTTGGAGGATGAAAGCGTTCCAGACACGATATTTTGATTTGTTTCCATTAGGCCTCCGCGGCGACCCTCGTGGGGGGCGGGGGGTAGGATGGGGGAGGAATGGACGTAGGCCTATGGGTGAAGGAGATGAAGGGGAGGGAGAGGGAGGTGGGTGGGTATTGTCCTGAAGGAGGGATGGTGATGTTAGGTTAGGGTCTCTCTCTCTCTCTCTCTCTCTCTCTCTCTCTCTCTCTCTCTCTCTCTCTCTCTCTCTCGCCTTTTTTCTCTGTCAAATTTAGTTCTCTTTCATCAGTGGTGGCGTAGATGTGAAGGTAGGAGACTTATATTATAATAACCGATGTTTCTCTCTCTCTCTCTCTCTCTCTCTCTCTCTCTCTCTCTCTCTCTCTCTCTCTCTCTCTCTCTCTCTCTCTCTCTCTCTCTCTCTCTCTGTGTTTTTATTTTTTCCTCCCCTTCCTCCCGCCCCGCCCTTACCATCCCTCTGATCCTCATATTTACCTTGGGTCAGGGGAGGTGAGTTAATCCTAATGGCCCCGGATTATTGAAGGTAATCCCTCACCCTTCCTTCCCCTCCCCCTCCCCGCCCCTTCCTTTCTCTTCCCTTTCTCTCGTCTCTCCCCTTTCCTCTGTCCCCTTCCTGTCCCGTTTTAATTCTTCCAGCCCGTGTGTCTCTTCCTCCTCCCCTCCACTCACTCGCTCTTCTCCCTCTTCCTCCTCCTCCTCCTCCTCCTCCTCTTCCAGGTGTTCTGCCCTTGGTGTCTATTATTCCAGGATTTACCTGCGCGTACGGCTTACCTTTACTGTTTACCTGAGACCGTTATTTACCCTCCTCAGCCAGCCACTTTATTTTTGTCGTTATTTATTATTATTGTTATTTTATCACTACTACTACTACTACTACTACTACTACTACTACTACTACTACTACTACTACTACTACTACTACTACTACCATATATTATTGTGGTGTATCGAATGTATTTATTTAGTTTGTTCACCCTAAAGCTTCTAACCGTAAAAATGGTCACTTGTATTATGGGGGAAGCAGATGTATTTGTAGCGGGGGATGGGGGGGTAAGGGGGGCATTAAGTTCACCTGATGGCTTACCTGGATCGTCAGCAGGTGGTATTAGTGGTGACTGCCGGACTGACGTGGTGGTGACTTTTGTTGTTAGTGGGTGATGTTACTGGTGGCGGTGGTGACGTGCCGGTGGTGTGATGACAGATTGTGTGCGTGGTGTGTGCATGGAAGAGAATGCTCGTGGTGGTGTAGTGGTGAGTGTTTTAGCTGTGGTGTTTAGGTTTTGTGGCTGAATTTGTCTTCTGGGTCAGGTGGTGGTGGTGGTGGTGGTGGTGTTAGTGGGGCAGGTCCTTCAATGTTTATGGTAACTGTAGAAGAGCTTAATGTATTTAGACCGCCTTCTCTCTCTCTCTCTCTCTCTCTCTCTCTCTCTCTCTCTCTCTCTCTCTCTCTCTCTCTCTCTCTCTCACCTTACCTTACTTACCTTGAACCTCTCACCTGTAGCCCTCAAAGGACGCATTCCACAGGTCATCCCTCCCTCGTTCTCTACTTTCCTTTCATAACATTTCCTTTTTTCTTTCCTCCTTCACTTCCTTCCCTCCCTCCCCCTCTTCCCTTCTTCATTTTCCAGCCCTCGTTCATTCCTTCATTTTCCGTCTCTCCTTCGTCACTCACCTTCCCAATCATTCCTTCCTTCCTCGCTCTCCCTTCTCGTCCCTCTCTCCTCTCCGTCTCTCCTTCACTTCTCCCCTCCTTCCTTCCCTTCCATTCTTCACTCTTCTCCTTCCCTCCCTTCTCTCCGTTACTTCTTTCCCTCCTTCTATCCCCTCCTTCCTTTCCTTTCTTCCCTTCTTCGCTCTCCCTTCCGAAGGCACAGGTGATTAGATTAAGGCGGGCAGGTAAGCTTATCGGTAGGGTCGGCGGAGGAGATCTTGGGCGGCTGATAAACTGCATCTCTGGGGGACGGGATTAGCCTATCAGTGGGACAAGGGGGGGAGGGGAAGGGAGGGGGAGGGAGGAAGGGGGGTAAACATCTGTCAATCATTGCTCGCGGCGCTTTTGTGAAGATTTGTGTGTGTGTGTGTGTGTGTGTGTGTGTGTGGATGAGTCAGCGTGTATATGTTAAGCGGAGAGAGAAAGAGAGAGAGAGGGAGAGGGGGGGGGGGAGATACGGGTTCGGGGAAGAAGGGGAATAAGGCGGGTGTAGCAACTTGTCTCTTTGTTTAATAGTTTGTTTGTCACTTGTGCGTCGTTTGTCCGTCCATGTTTGTTTGTTTAGGACGTGAAATGACTCTTTGTTGGATAATGGCTTTGTAGGATGAGTAAGATGACTTTTTTTAGGATATGTAGGATGACCTTTTTATTTCCCCCTCGGTTTGTGCTTTTAAAAATATGGAAGAGGAGTTTTTAGTATGGTTAGAGCGTTAATGAGTCGTTAGTTGAGGTCTTTACACTGTCACTCGAATAATACGTAAGAAAACAACCCTGGAAATGAGAAAAATAAACGAAGATGAAGATGATAAATAAAAGAGAAGCAGTAATAGATATAATCACGAGAAACAAAGTGAGGAAAGCGGAAGAAATAAGAAAACCAACCAACGAAGGAACACACACAAAAAATCGAATAAGCATAAAAGATAAAAAAAAAGCAAGTGAGATGTTTAATAATGAAAAAAATAGATCGAACAGAGGAATTATTTACGTAAACTTAAGCAACATCTGTGGACATAAACGATAACGTACTAGACCATAAACGAACATCGATCATAAAATATAGAAACATCTGTGCTATCTTACAGTGGTCAGACCGGCTGGCATGAGAGGGACTTTCCACGTACTGACGCACTGAGCCGCTTCCAGTTCCGTTGTAATGGGCGTCTTGTGTCGTGCAGTCCTTTAGCGTTCAGACGAAAACTGGTTATGTACGCGACTGGCAGGTGACGGCTAGCTAACCCCTCCTTCCCACTACCCCCCTCCCCCATCTTCCTATCTCATCCCCTTTTACCTCTTTACCTCAATCCTTTTCTTTCATACCTTTGTTTCATTCCCTCTCTACCTTTCCTTCCTTTTCCCTATTTCCTATCCACCTCTCTTCCTCTTTCATCCTCTTCCTTCCTTTCCCTCCCTCCCCTTTACCCATTATCACTCCTGTCATCCTCTACCTTTCCCTCCTACTCTCTACCCCTTTTCTCCTCTCTCATCCCCTCTCTATCTTTCCCTCTTTTCCTCTCTCGTTCGTCCCCCCCTTCTCCCTTTCTTCACTCCCTCCTTCTCTTCCCTCCATCCCTTCCCTTCTCCCCTCTCATTCCCTTACTACTCTTCCATTCTACTCCTTACTCCTACCCCTTTTCCCATCCTCCTCTCACCTACTCTCTACTTTTCCCTCCTCTTCTCGGCTTCATCCATGGCAGGTGAGGTGACGCCCGATGCACCACCTGTGACATCCGGCGGCAGGTAAACGGACAGGTAATCCCCTCATTAAGAAGAGTGGCGCGCTGTCCCACTGACCCAGCTTAAAAAGGGTTATCAGTTATGCCCTCCCTTGGTGCCCTCGTGTGTCTGTCTGTCTGTCCGTCTGTCTGGGTCTGTCTGGTCTGGCCCACTAACGCTGCTAAAAAAGGCTCCACTGTTTATTCTCTTCTTTATGGCACAAACAAGCCTCTCCTGTCTTAATTTACCGCTGTGTTGGCGACGGTGAGGGGGATGAGAGGGAGGGAGGGGGTGAGGGTGAGGATGAGGGGATGTGATGAGGGCGGTCACGTCAGCTGGTCATTATTAGTGTGTGTGTGTGTGTGTGTGTGTGTGTGTGTGGCGCCGCGGGGAGGATACGGGAGGCATGGGGAGGGAGAGGAAGCAAAGGTGAGGGGTGATAGGGGTGATGGTGGGAGGTTAATGGGAGATAGGACTACGCTGGGTGGGTGAGGGAGATAGTTAATAGTAAATAGCCATGTGTGTGGGATGGGAAGGGATGGGGAAGAAAGGAGATGGGGAGGGGGAGGGTTGGGGCACGAAGGAATGGGTGTTGATAGGGAGATGGAAATTTGATGATGGGAAGAGGAGAGTTGTAAAAGGTTGGTGAAGGGACTATGTTGAAAAATGAATAATAAGAGAAAAAAGAAGGAAGACGTGGAGATGGGGGAAATGGGAGGGGGATGTGGAGGAAGGTGAGGAGGAGGAGGAGGAGGAGGAGGAAGGAAGAAACGTAAGGAAAATAGCATTAGCAAGAAAGAAAGGAGGGGGCAAGAGGGAAAGACCAGGAAGGGAAGTAAGAATATTTGCTCTCTCTCTCTCTCTCTCTCTCTCTCTCTCTCTCTCTCTCTCTCTCTCTCTCTCTCTCTCTGCTGATTTTTATGTATGGGGTGAGAGACAGACAGACAGATAGAAACACCCGTCCGTCAAGGCAGACAGCAACAGAAACGTACCATTCGGAGGGGAACAGACAGACAGACAGACAGACACATTTTGAGCATTACGGCGACAGACAGACAGACACAAGCAGACAGAAAGACTCGCCGACACACGCTTACAATTAGATTAGCACACACACACACACACACACACACACACACACACACACACACACACACACACACAAAAACACAATAGAGAGAGAGAGAGAGAGAGAGAGGGGGGGGGGCATGGACAGTGATGGTGGCAGCTGTCGTGGGGTGTCACTTGCTGTCACATCCCCCCTCCCCACCCCTCCTCCTCCTCCTCCTCCTCCCTCTCTTCTCTCTTCCCCTCTACACTTCATTCCATTACATTTATCCCTCCTTGCCTCCCTCCCTCCCTCCCTCCGTATCTCCTACCATTATCTCTCTCTCTCTCTCTCTCTCTCTCTCTCTCTCTCTCTCTCTCTCTCTCTCTCTCTCTCTCTCTCTCTCTCTCTCTCAGCTGTCGTAAGTCTCGTAGTGACAATGTTGTGACTGAAGGAGGAGAAGGAGGAGGAGGGATAGTGAAGTGGAGAGTTTAGGGCTCGTCGTGCGGGTCGTGGAGGGATCGTGGAGTAGTCGTGGAAGTTGGTCGTTGCTGTCTCGTGCACTTCATGACCAGTGGAACGACCTCTCTGTTTGTCGCTGGAATGCCCAGGAGTTAGCACAGGACGTACGTGTGTGTGTGTGTGTGTGTGTGTGTGTGTGTGTGTGTGTGTGTGTGTGTGTGTGTTATAGTTTAGTGTTATTGGACTCGATCATGCAACAACAGCGCTACAACAACAGTAACAACAACAACAGTAACAATACCCACCCTCCTTCCCACGCACGCAAAGCTAACAACAAACAGCAAAGTCGCAAAGAAAGAAACGAACGGCCGCCGTAACATTAAACTAATAACATCAAGCCGCGGGGGTGGGAGGGGGGTGGGGGGGATGGAGAGGTAGGAAATGGGGGCGGGGGAGGTATGGAGTCGGGGAGGGGGTAGGGATTGGGGAAAGGGGTCGGAAAGAGATGGAGGGGATAGAAATTGGGGACATTGGAAAGGTATTGGGGAGAAGGTTTAGGATAGGGAGGAGGGAGGAGGGAATGGTGAGGGAGAGGGCAAGGTCTGAGCTTGGTGGGTGGCTGGGGGGGGGAGGGGGAGGGGGTAGTAGGTTCAGGTAGTCTACAGGGTGGCTTTACGGCCCAATATGTAACCGAACTATAGCAGTAGATACCATTAAGGCCTCAGACGGGGAGGGGGGGAGAGGATGGGGACACGGGGGGAAGGGGGAGGAGGGTGAGAGCGGAAGGCAGGCAGGCAAGGGGCGTTGAGGGGCAGCGCCAAGCATCGACTCGGTCTTGATTCCTGAAGATCCAGTCGTCTGTGTGCGTCGTTGAGGGGGATCGACGCGCCCTCCTTCCCCTCTTCCTCCCACTTATTCCCCTTCACCTCCACGCGGCGCCTAATTAACGAGAGGGGACGTTGAGGGGAAGGAAGGTGTGCACGTCTGGGTTAGGGGAGAGGGGAGGCTGTGTGCGGGTGGTGGCGGAGGAGGAGAGGAAGGGGAGAGGTGGCAGCTGTTTTTGGTACTGTATAGGGCGAGGCTAGAGTGGAATGGGGTGGGGGTGGGGGGGGGGTATGGATGGGGAGGTAGGCTGGTCTGGCTGGTAGGGCAAATGAGGGTAGATTCTATGGGAGGGGAAGGGAGGGTGAGGGCGGGGCGGACACGTAGTACTCACACGTGCCCTGTCTGTCCCTCCTCTCCCTCTCCCTCTCCCTCGCACACGCCTTATTAACCCCGTTTCTGCTGGGCTCAAAACGCGGGCGAGTGGGGCGACTTGTTCCTTTGTCTCTTGGGCGTATGCTGACGGAGGGACAGCGCACGGCGGGACGGGACGCAAGATGAACAGTCAACGGTCGGTATTATTAAGTAGACGCTTCCGCCTTTCACCGCAACAAATACCAAAGGCCGAAAAAAAAGGGATCAATTGGGTTCTAATGAGTGTTGTTTTAGGTCCATGGCACCCCTGTTATTGCTCAAAACTCCTACGAAAGCCTAGTCAAATATGTGAGGTTGAGCGCCGAAGAATATGACCCTGGGGCACTATCACCGGTCTGTCCAGCTTTGACGCGGCCTCAGAAGTCACCGCCGCTCTTGGTTGTGATTTACGGGAGGTGGGTGTGGCTGGGGAGGGCGGCGAGAGGGGGATAAAGGAGGGGAAAGGCGGCGGAGGAAGGGGAAGCAGGGAAGGGAAGGGCGACAAGGAGGGGTGGGTGAAGAGAGGAGTTCGCGGGGGTAAGTTTGCCCACACATTGTTGCCAGGCTACCATAGCGACCCCAAGCGGCGGCCTCTCTCGACGGGCCTCCCCTCAGACAGACATCGCTCCCTGCCCCTCCTGTCCCTCGCTCCCTCTGTACCTTCCTTTCTCCCCACCCTCCCTTCCTCCCTTGGACTAAATGTTTGTCTGGCGTCCGGGAGTTAGTAAGCAGAAAACAGGATAGGAAAAAAATCACCTTGCTCACATTTGCATTAGTCTGCCTCGTCCCTCATCAGCTGACATTAGCGGGGGGCGCCTCGGGAGGGCAGGAGGCGCAGATGAAGTGGCGTGGCGTGGTGGTGGCGGCGGGTAATTGTGGCGTCGAGGGTGTTGGTGGCGTCGCGGGGCTGAGGCAGGAGGAGGAGGAGGAGGAGGGTAGAGGTGGCGTCACTTTGCCGAGGAAGACAGACGGAGGGACGGAAGGAAGGAGGAAAATCGTGCAGGTTGAGAATTGAGTGACAAGGACCGTGTGTGTGTGTGTGTGTGTGTGTGTGTGTGTGTGTGTGTTTAGACGCCACATCACTTTGGATACTAAGTTGAATTCGTGACTGGCAACACACACACACACACACACACGGAGGAAGGGAGGAAGGAAGTGGAGTGATATGGAGTGCGTGGATAAGCTGGGAATGGCGTCTTGCTGTTTTTTTTTCTTTGCTCCATCTTTTGTTTTCGTTTGAGTTTGTTTACGTTTGGGATTTGTTGTATCTCTTCCTTTAACTGCCATTCGTCCTGTTAAGAAAAATAGAAGAGGAAGTAGCGGAAGGAAGAAGAGGAGGAGGAGAGTTTTGCCGTTCCTGTTTTAATTTACGAGAGTTACGAACGAAAAGTTACTGCGCAGTCTGTGTGTGTGTGTGTGTGTGTGTGTGTTTCGGGGGCAGCTGGCATCTGTCACGTGACGTCACCAATAGCGCACACACCCGCCCTGCTTCCTCTCCACCCCTCCTCCGTCCCCGCCTCCTCCTGCCGCAGTCTTGAGCCTCGCGTGACGTGAAGGCGTAGAGGGAGATCGCGGGGATGTGGGTCTGAGGCATAAATGACAGGTATAGAGGAGTTACACCGCGAGGGGAACGGCTGGCTACCTCGTCCTCCTCCCCCTCCTCCTCCTGCTCCTGCTATACTACTTTTTCTCCTGTTTCTTCCACTTCAACACGCCAACTCGCTGCTGTCTCATGTTTCGCTGTGTATGTTATGTAGCACGTGGTTGTTGTTATCATTATGCTGTATCATCCAAGTCTACGTATGGTGCCGCGGTGTCGTGAGTTGCTGTGCTGTATTTTGGTGACCCGAGTTGACTCTTTTTTTTTATCTGGTTTTGCCTTTCCTTTGGTGTTGGTTGAGGTGTTGACGGTTGTGGTTGCTGCTGTTTTATTGCCGTGGTGTTGGTTGAGTTGTCGGTGTTCATGGCATCTGGTGTTTTGCTGTGGTTTGGTTGAGCTGTAGACGGTTATGGTTACTGTTGTATTGCGTGGGGTTGGTTGAGATGTTGCCCATATGGTTGCTGCTGTTGCGTTGTGGAAGTCAGCTATGAATCCTAATTGCGTTGTTTTCATGTATATTTGTCAGTGTTTATTTGCATTTCCTGTATACATTCGGCTAAGGTAATACCTGTTCTTGTCTTTCCTTGTCTGTGGTGTTTTCCGTTACAATACTATTCCGTTGTATTTCCTAGTCTGCCACGCCATCATATGCTGCTGTTTGCGTGTGTAACTGTGCTGTTGTGTCGTGGGAGTGTGGGCGGGGAAGGGGAAGATGATGATGGGGTGTGGTGGGGTGATGAGGGAGACGTGTGGCAGGGGTGAGGGACTGTGGAGTGGATGTAGTAACGGAGAAGGGGTGTGGGGGTGAGGTTATAGGGTGTGGTGTGGAAGGGAGAGAAGTGGTAGAGGTGAGGGGCAGGTGGAGTAAGGTGGATGGAGGAAAGAAAGGGGTAACAGTTTGGTAAGGAGGGGGGGGGGGTGTTAATGTAGTAGGTGGAGAATGGGGTGGTGGTAACGTGGGAGGTGTTGAGGGTTCTAGGAGTGGAGGAAGGGGGCGCTGGTCGAGGTGAGGTGGCAGTGGATGAAGGGGTGAAGTGAGAGGGGTGAGGGGGTGCTGATAGATGAAAGGGATGATAGTGTGGTAGAGGGTGTGAGGGGAGCAGTAAATATGAAAGGGTGTGGTAGTTAATGTCTGGGTAAGGGTGTAAGGGCGAGGTGATAAGGGTGTGTAAAGGGCTGCCGGGGGTACCTGAAGAAGTGTGCGCATACCTGTAATATCTCACCTGTGTGTTTATGGGCCTCTTCCTCCTCCTCCTCGTCGTCGTCTTCCTCCTCCTCCTCCTCCTCTTTGTTTCATGGGACCTCTCTTTGTCTCTTCCTTCTCCACACTTCACTGCCTACGTGCTTCCTCCTCCTCCTCCTCCTCCTCCTCCTCCTCCTCCTCCTCCTCCATTCCCTTCATTCTCTGTCTGACTTCCCTTTCTCTTCCTTTCTTCCATTGCCACTTCCTTCATCAGATTTCTCTTCGCCATTCCCATCTCATTAACAACCCATCCAATTCCACCCTTACCCCCTTCTCTTCCCATTACACCTTTTACATTCCCATTAATATCCCCCCCTCCCCTTCCCTCTTCACCAGGCCTCACACGCCCCCCACCCCTCACCCCCTGCCCCCTTTTACATAACATGACTGGCTCCCCCTCTCACCTCCCTCATCAGCACAGGTGTTGCGTGGGGGTGGAGGGGAGGGGGGATAGGGGGGGTAGGGTGTGGCGGCGTCAGGTTAATGAAGTGGTAAATTGACAACCTGAGTGGGGATGACGAATTGATGGCGTGGAGGACTAATTGGATATATATTTTTTTTTTTTATGTTCAGATGTGCTTTACTACTACTACTACTACTACTTCTACTACTACTATTACTACTACTATTACTACTACTACTACTACTGCTACTACTGTTAATGCTGGTCGTGCTCGTATTTCTGCTTCTGTTATTACTGGACCAAAAACCCGCAGCACTATTGTTTAAACATGTGTGCGTGCGTGCTGGTATAAGTTAGCAGTAATGTTCCCGTGGCATGGATACCGTTGAGAGAGGGGGTCGAAGTGGTGGTGGTGGTGGTGTGCCGTTGTGGTGGTGGTGACGGTGTGGAGGGAGGAGGCAAAGAGAGGCAGCAGAGTGGCCTCGAGGTTAGAGAGGAGAGGTGAGGTGATGGAGGAGGGGGGGAAGGGGAGGGGGAGGGGTCGGAGCATAATCTGCCTCATTACCTGCTAAGCGCACCTTGCAGGCCTGTAATCTGGACGGGGCGCGACGGGTGAGCGGCGGGGCGGCGGGGCGGGGCGGCGGCCGGTCCTGTTACCTTGCCTGGCTTCCGATTTTGAGCAATTTTAGGGTCAGGTGGTGAAGGCGGGGCGCGGGGGTCGGGGGGCGTCTCAGTACCCTGGTGTTCGCCGCGAGGGCTAGCGGGTCCGCGGAGGGTGCTGGGGTAGGGCAGGGGTGACCGGGGGTGACGGTGTGCCCGGGAACATGCGAAGGACGGGTTGGGGAGGGCGGGTAGGGGAGGGGAGGGGTGACGAGGCTTGGCGAGTACAGGGCCGAGGGTTCAGTGCGAGGGGTGAAGGGTACGGAGGTAGGGGGCAGGGGCGAGAGGCGACGAGGAAGGAGTGGCGGGGAAAGTTAAGTCAGTGCATTGCCTTCCTTCCCGCCCCTGCCTGGCTCTCCTCCCTGCCTCCTACACTCCTCTCCTCTCCCTGCCACCTCCCTGTCTCCACCGCCACCACAGCCCCCCATCTCCTCATTCTCCGTGTCTCCTTGGCTACACACACACACTCACACACACACACACACGCACTCCTTGACGACAGCTATCTCTCCTCTCTATCTTCAACTGCCTTCCCTCTGTCCCCTGTCACTCCTCCCGTCCCACACCACTGTCCCGTTGCCCCCTCACCTGTCCTCTGTTCCTCCACCCTGTCCCAAGTCCTCCACCTTCATTTATGTCCACATCTCGTACTCCTTCTTGGGTATGTCTGTCCCCTAACCTTCCACTCCTTGAACCTTGTGTCCCTGTCACTCCACCCACTCCGCATTTTCAGTTCTTCAATGTAAACGTGTCCCCATACTTTTATTTTTCTTCCCGTGCTCTTTTTCGTCAAGCTCCCATCACTCCATTCCATCAGCTATATCCATTACTTCAGGTTTGTATTCCTCCACTCTTTTAAAGTTAGGCTTGGTTAGGACGTTTTCAGTTCCCAGGTCTTTCTTCCCGTGTGGCTTCCTTTTCTTCTACGCCAAGCCCCCATCACTCCACTCCACTTCTTCACTACTCCTTCAGGTTTTCAATTATCCACTCTTAGTTTTTTTTTTTTTTTTTTTCCCACAACAAAGGAGGCAGCTCAAGGGCAAGTTAGGAAGTTAGGTTTAAACATGTCCCCATCCCAGGTCTTCCTTCCCGTGTGACTCCCTTCTTTTCTACGCCAAACCCCCATCACTCCACTCCATCATCCATCACTCCACTCCAGGTTTTCAGTCCTCCACTCTCTAAACGTGTCCCCAGCCCAGCCCTTCTTCCTCTATGTCTCTCTTCTACGACAAGCCCCCATTACGCCATCAACCATCACTCCACTACTGCATATTCCTTCCCGTGTGACAGTCCTCTTCTGCGTCCATCCCCATCTGCGCTCGCCCTTCATCCTCCAGTGGTTCTGCCTTCCTCAACATACGGTTCACTCGCCTCTTCTGCGCTCAGCCCCATCCTCCTCCTCCTCCTCCTGGGTGTGTGGATGAGGCGAGGTGTGGCGTGGCGGCTCCTGGTCAGCGGTGTTCGCGTGGCCAGCGCTCCCGGGGTCCTCGTGCCCATTAGTGTGGCTGCTGGCGGCGACGCTGCGGCCACGCCACCCACATCCGGCCGCGTCTGTGTCCCGCCGTCCGCTGAGCAGTGACCACCACTCCCGAGGCCTTGAGTGTGGTGGAGGAGGAGTAATAGTAGTGGTAGGAGGAGGAGAACGAGAAAGAGCTGTAATAGTTGTGGAAAAAGGAGGACAAAGATGAGGAAGAGGAGGTGGAGGATGAGTAGTTGTAGTGGTAGGAGGAGGAGGAGAAAGAGAGGAGTGATATTGGTGGAAGAAGGAGGACAAAGATGAGGAAGAGGAGGTGGAGGATGAGTAATTGTAGTGGTAGAAAAAGGATGACGAGGACGAGGACGGGGAGGTGGAGTAGTAGTAATAGTAGTGGTAGAAGGAAGAGATGAAAAAGAAAAAGGAAAAAGAGGAGGAGGAGGAGGAGGAGGAGGAGGAAAGCCATGTGGCGATGGTGAACGACTTAATGGAGAGGTGGAGATTGAAATGGTGGTGACGGCGGTGGTGAAAGGGGCGCGAAAGTGGGTGTTGGGGCACAAGGAAACAACCCACACCAGGGGGAACAAAGGCAGGCGTGGGAAGCGGCGGCGCGGGGGGCGGGGGGCGGGGAAAGAGGGGAGGGGAAAGTGCATTGTACTGCGGGCGGGGGAGGGAAGGGAATGAGTGGGAGGCAAGGACGGGGGTGAGTGGGGGCGGGGGGAGGCGAGGGGGGCATTGAATGTCTCATGGATGACTTTGCCTTGAGTCACACACACACACACACACACACACACACACACACACACACACGGGATGATAGTGATTTACAAGTGCTGAAAAAATAATATTCTTGGTATTTGAGGTTTTTCTTTTCCATCATTTGCTTCCTTCCTCTTCCTTCCCCGTCAAGAGGAGGAGGAGGAGGAGGAGGAGGAGGAGGAGGAGGAGGAGGATAAAGATCTTGGGATATATGTGTAATTAACGGCAGTATGTTAAAACAGCACCACACACACACACACACACACACACACACACACACACACACACACTAAATGAGACAAATGAGAACAAAAAGCGTGCAGTGATAAACAATGTTAAGTCGTGCAATCATTTTTTTTGTGGTGGCGCGGCGACGATAGAGAGGAAAAATATAAGAAAAAAAATATATAGTGGAAGAGGAAAAATCATTGGAAAAAATAATGGAAGAAAAAAAATGGCGTGATGAAATTTTAAGTCCATGGCCGCGGCGCCGCTTAACAGCTTCGTTATGAGACACGCTTAACGAGGGAATCAATTAGGAGGGATTAATTAGACGGAGAGAGATCTGCCTTTTCCTTCCTCCCTCCTCGACCTCCTTCCTCTCTTCCTTTCATCCTTCACTATCTCTTCCTTCTCCTTCCCTCCCTCTCCGTAATTAAAGATGATGATGGTGGTGGTGGTGATGGTGAGAGATGCTTGTGGTGGTGGTGGTGGTGAAGATTGTTGTATGGAGTTGGCTTGGTGTGATTGTGATGACTTAGATTGTGGTGAAGCTGGTGGAAATATGATGTTTGTGGTTGTTATTTGGGTGGTGATGATTTATTGGTGGTGAAATCTGATTGTGGTGGTGGTGAAGATTGTGTTTGGAGTTGCCTTGGTGTGATTGTGATGACTGGTGGGAACAACGTGTTTGTGGTTGTTAGGTGGTGGTGGTGGTGTTTTTATTGGTGGTGATGGTGGTGGTGGTGAGTGTCGTGATTATGGTAGTGGGGATTGGTAGTGACTGTGTATTGTTTTGTGGTGTTGAGTTTGGTGGGAAAAAGGTGTTGCGGATTGTCATGTGGGTCATATTTTGTATTGGTGGTGGTGGTGGTGATGATTGCCGTGGTGATGATAGTGGTGATTAGTAAGAATTATTCGCCTATTGTTTGGTGGTGATGAAGAGGATTGGATTTTTATTTTTCATTTATTTATTTTTTTGTGATTGGTAATTTTAGGTCATGGCCAAACGAGCACCATAACTATAACAAAAAAAGTGTCATTGTTCATTTTTTTTCCATTTTCAGAAACAATGCAATAATATAGTCATGAATTTTGGATAATAATGAGCTTAGCATTCCGTTACACACACACACACACACACACACACACACACTTACACACACGAGGTAGAGAGTTAATGGGGTGTTTTTTTATTTTTTTTTCCTGCCCTTGTTGTTTGTCTGTGCATCTAATCACGGCTACCGAGTGTGCTAATGCCCCCCTTTGTTTGCCCTCAGGTGAGTGATGGCGCTAATGAGGGCTTGCCGCAGGTAATGTAAACACCCAACTAGACTGTCCAGCTCACCTCCACCTCCTCCTCGCCCTTACAGCGTCATTAACTTGTCCTCTACTACACCTCGCCCCCCCCCCCTCCCCCCCCTTTTTTTTTTGCGTCTTAACTGTTCTTTCCTTTCCTTTTACTTCCTTGTCACTCCGGTTTCCTGTTTTCTTCCTTTTCTTGAGTTTTTTCCTTTTTCGCTTATCTTTTCTTCTTTGTTTTTCTTTCCTCTATTCTTGTTTCGTTTCCTTTACTTTCTTAATCTACACTTCTACATTTTCATCTTAGTTTCCTTCCCCCATCCTCTTTTTGTATTCCGTTGTTCTTTCCTCTGTTTTTTTTTCTCCTTCCTCTTTTTCTCCACTTCCTTATCCGTACCTCTCCTTCACTTGTCCTTCCCTCCCTACTTCTCTCTCTTCTCTGATCTCTCCATTCCTTCCCCTTTTCTTCCTTTCCTTTACCTACTTAATTTTTTTCCTGTTTCTCTTTCCCATACTTGTTTCTATTCCTTGCCTCCACTTCTTTACCTTAACCACTCTCCACTTTTCTCCTCTCTTCCTCTCTCTCCTCCACTCTTCTTTCCTCTCCTCCTCATCTCTCCTCCATTCCACTCCTCTCACACCTTGTTAACCTTAATTAATTGTTTTAACTTTTAATTTTGGTCCGTTTTACGTGTTCTCGCGCCTCCTCCTCCTCCTCCTCCTCCTCCTCCTCTGTACCCCGCATCTTCCTCAAGGGCGGGGCGGCTGCTGTAGGAGACGTCGGCGTGCCCATGGGAGGAGGAGGAGGAGGAGGCTGCGGGTAGGGGGGTGGTGGTTGCGTCTCCTTGGTGGTGTGGGAGAGTACGGTCTTTGTGTGTGTGTGTGTGTGTGTGTGAGAGGCGACTTTCACCCCGCCGGTAAGTCTTTGTGAATGCTCCCGGTGATCCGCCCGTCTCGTTCTCGTCAGCAAACACGGAGGAGGAGGAGGAGGAGGAGGAGGAGAAGGAAGAGCAAAAAGAGCAAAAGAGCAAGAGCAAAAAGAGAAAGAGAAAGAAAGAGATAGAGGAGGAGAAAGAAAGACGGAAATAGATGAAAAGGAAGAAAAGCGAATATTAAGAAGAATTAAGTAGAGATGAAAATATGAAATAATATGAAATGGAGGACGAGAAAGCACGACGCAGAAAAGACAAGCATAGGTAATGAAGTTGAAGAAGAAGGAATGAAGTGGATAAGATAAGATAAACAGATGGATAAGAAAGAAAGAAAAGTGGAGAAGAGAGCGAGGAAAGATAAATGATTAATGAAGGAAAACTGAGAGGATTATTTTTCTGAAGAAGAGAATGACGTTGATGATACTGAGGAGGAGGAGGAGGAGAAGAAGAAGAAGAAAAAGATGATGATGATAAAAGGAGTGTCAGGAGGATGTGGTGGTGGGGATGGAGGAGAAAGAGAAGAGTGAGGAGGAGGAGGAGGAGGAGGAGGAGGAGGAGGAGAAGGAGGAGTCAGCGGTGGGGATGGAGGAAAAATATAAATAATGAGGAGGAGGAGGAGATGGTGGTTGTGGGGATGGAGGAGGAGGAGGAGGAGGAGAAAGAAGAAGAAGAGGAAGGAGGAGAGGAAGAAGGATGGGAAGAAAGAAGTAGACAAATGGAAGGAATAAAGCTGAGGAGAAATAGTGAAGTGGATACGATGAAAAAATAATTGGATAAGAAGAAAGAAGTGGTGGTGGTGGTGGTGGTTGTGGTGGTGGTGGTTGTGGTCAAGGGTAGTGGTGGTGGTGGTGGTGGTGAGGCGCCTCGTAAGGGCCGCCATAAAGTGGACTGCATTGCCTGTATACGAGCCTTAAAACATCCCTCCTTGTGTCGTTTGGCCCAGATTGCCGAGGACCACTTCTTTGGGTACCGTGTGTGTCATCCTGGGTACTGTGTGTTACGTTTTGGGGTACTATGTGTGTGTAAACTTGGGTACTATGTGTTATGTTTTGGGGTACTATGTGTGTGTAAACTTGGGTACTATGTGTTAAGTTTTGGGGTACTGTATTAACGTTTTGGGTACCGTGTAAATTGCTTGGTTCTTTTTGTGTCAGATTTTTGGGCACGTGTTTCAGCTCTTTCGGGTACTGTGTGGAATAACTGGGTACTGTGTCTCTCTCCCAGCCCTTTTTTTTTATTTCCTTACCTATATATTTTATCTTTTTTCCGACCCATCTATATTCTTCCCTCTGTATCTGGTCTATCTATGTACAAATTTATCCTTCTACCTTTATGTCATCAGTCTCACCATCTACTACCTTTCTTTACTTATATATTTTCACGTTATCTTTTCAGTCATCGGTCACACGTCTCTTAAAAATTCCAATCACTTACATTTTTTTTTAATGAATGCCACTGAGGGTTTTAATATTTCAGCTGCTCCACAGGTCTCTCACTTTTTGCCAATACATTTACAATTCTTTTCTGGGCTTTTTTTTATTATTATTGTTTCCTTTTTTTGTGTGTGCGCCCTTGAGCTGTCTCCTTTGTTGTAAAAAAAAAAAAAATAAATAAAAAATCCCTGCCTTTAGCTTTTATTTGGTAACGGATTCGAGGATGGAAGAGAGTGACATTGAATAGGAATCATTTGTTACTTGTTATTTGTTTATTTATTTGTTGACATTTAATAGAGTAAAAACTAAGAAACCACATATGAAAGAGGATATACTAAAAAAAAAAAAGTGATGTCCTCTACCTCGTATTCCCCCATCTTGCCCCCTCCCTCCTTGTGTGTCCAATCGCCAACACGGGTCAGAGGTCAGGGGTCAGGAGGTCACTGGTGGGTGGAATGGGCGAAGGTACAGGACAGGTAACAGCAACCTAATGTACAGCGCCCGCCCGTCCGCCGTCCCCCATCCACACCTGTCCACCCATTACTGTCCACACCTGTCCACCCATTACTGTCCACACCTGTCCACCCATTACTGTCCACACCTGTCCACCCACTACCGTCCACGTCTTTCAACTCACTACTGTCCCCACCTGTCCACCCATTTCTGTCCCATTACTGTCCACACCTGTCCACCCATTACTGTCCACATTTTTCAACCACAACTGTCCATACCTGTCCACCCATTACTGTCTACACCTGCCCATCCTGTCGTCTCCAGCCACCTCTTCCTGCCCACCCATTCCTGTTCACGCGTTCCTGTTTGCCCATTACACCATCCTCACATTCCTGCTCATCCACTGCCTTTCATCCACTCCTATTCACTCATTCATACCCTCATATTCTCCCCCACCAATACCTATCCACCTAATCTACCTCTTTACTCACCCCTATTCATCCACTTCTACCTACCCATTCATATTAATCCACTTTAGCCATCCATTCTTTCCCACCCACTTCATTCATCCACTTAATACCCACCCATTCCTTCCCTCCCCTTACCTTACGACCCACACGCGACACACCTGTCAGTCCACGCCCACCTTTCCTGCCGCCATATGTTTGTTCTCTTTAAAGGAAATTGGTCCGTTGGTTCGTCCTTAAATTCACTGGTCATTCTTTCGTTTTTTCTTCCAAGTTTTCCTCGACATATTTATCTTTTTGAGTCCGCTTTTTCCCTATCGTATTTTTGAGTCCGGTTCTTCGTAAATTCTACTGGTCACTTATTTTACGTGTTTTCAAGTTTTTGTTTATTTTTTCTTCGTCTTCGTCCTCCCTAAAATATTCTAAGATCGTTTGTCGTAAGATCCAGCAAAGGAGGAGTCGTTATCAATGTCTTGCGTCCATCGATATGTTTTTTTTCGTTCGTTGTTGTCCTTCGCTATCGTCTTCAGCTTGTCGCCTTATCGCCAGAGCTCTCCTCCCCTTCCTCCTCCTCCTCCTCCTCCTTTTCGTTCTTTCCTTTCATCTTTATTCGATGGCCATGAACGTGATTTCTGTTTGCATTCACCTCCAAGTTCCGTATCTTCAATTTTGTTTGGTATTGATTTATTTCTCTCTGTCCTTCCTACTTTATATTTCCCGTGTTTCTGCCTTCATCTTTCTCTCCTCTTTTTTTTTTCTCGTCTTCGTTTTATTGTATTGTGCGTTTATTTATTCATTTTTTTCGATATTAATTTTTTCCCGTTTCCCTTTCCAAATTTTTGTCTCTTCCTTTCTTCCACTTCTTCACTCTCATTCATTTATCTCCTCTCTTCCTCTCTCTCCTCCACTCATCTTACATCTCCTCCCTTTCTATATCTCTCCACCTTCGCAGCGTTCTTCCCCTTCTTCGTCTCTTCCCTTACGATTCGCATGTTTTTTTTTTTTTTTTCATAGTGATTCGTTTTATACATGTAGCTGTAATGCCCTTCCTGACTTCACCCTTCCCTCCTCCCTTCCCTTCAATTCCCTTCACTTATAATTATCGTGTTATATTTTCCCTTCCCTTCTCGCATACAACGCCTCTCCTTTTGATATTCCTCCTTCCTCCTTTCGTTCCTTCCATTCAGTTATCGTTTTCCTTGTATTTTCCATTTATTTCCACCTTGCCTCGTCTCTCCACTTCCTTCCTTCCTCTCCCTGATTTCTCTTCCTTCCTTCCTTCCTTCCTTCCTTCTCTCCTTCCTCCTCTTGGCTAATCCTCTCTAATCTACTCACATCAACCCTTCTCTTCTCTTATTCCCCTCTCCTCCTCCTCTCCTCCTCCTCCTCCTCCTCCCATCGCCTTCCCTCTCGTCCCTTCTCTCTCGCTCTCTCCCTTCCCATCTGCTTCCATCCTCCCCTACCTCTCGGATGTCTCCCCTCTTCTCCCCTCCTCTTAAAGTCTCCTCTCCCCTCTTCGTTTCCCCTCTCTTTCCTCCTTTCCTGCTGTGTTCTCTCCTTACCTCTTCCGTATTTCCCCTCATCCTCTTCCCTCTGTTGTTTCTCTTCCCTCTCAACCCTTCTTTTCCCTTCTTCGCAATCTCTTCCCTTCCCTTCGTTTTTCTTCCCTGCTCCTTTCTTGCCCTTCCTTCCCTTTCATATCCTCTTCATTATTCTTTTTTTTTCTCCATTCCCTTCCTTTTCTCGATCCCTCCCTTTCCCTTTTTCCTTTCCCTTTCCTCCCTTTCTGTTTTCCCTTTCTGTATTGTTTCCTTTTATTTTTCCTATTTTTCCTTTCCCATATCGCCTTCCTCTTCGCTACCCTTTCTCTTCCCCTCTTCATCTTCGTACCCTAACCTAATCTGCCATCCCTCCCTCGCCCCCCCTTTCCCTCCTTTATCTCCCCTTTCCTTCCCCTCCCTTCCCCTCACCGACCTGTTGTGGGTTTTGTTCCTTAATTCTCCCTTCGCGATAGTCATGCACGAGACGAGGGGAGCCAGACTGACTTCTCTCTCTCCCTCTCTCTCTCTCTCTCTCTCTCTCCCTCTCTCTCTCTCTCTCTCTCTCTCTCTCTCTCTCTCTCTCTCTCTCTCTCTCTCTCTCTCTCTCTCTCTCTCTCTCTCTCTCTCTCTCACTAATCCTTCGTTTCTCCTCCATCTATTTTCTATCTCTCCCTTCAGTCCTATTGTTTTAAGTCTCCCCTCTTCTCTCCATCTTCTCTCTCCCCTGTCTTTCCTCCCCTATTCTCTCTCTCTCTCTCTCTCTCTCTCTCTCTCTCTCTCTCTCTCTCTCTCTCTCTCTCTCTCTCTCTCTCTCTCTCTCTCTCTCTCTCTCTCTCTCTCTCTCTCTCTTTTCCCCTCGTCTGTCTCCCCTCTGTCCTTATCCTTAATTATCAGAGTTTTTGGGAATCCCCGTGAGGAAGGGTTGGAATTGATGTGAATTGAAGGGAACGGAAAGGGAAGGGGAGGGAGGGGGAGGGGAGGGGAGATAAGGGTGCTGGTGAGTTGCGGAAGGAAGGAAAAGGGTGGAGGGAACGAGGGTGGTGGATAAGAGTGAGTGAGAGAAAGAAGGGGAGGGAATGGGTGTTGAGACATGGCTGAACGAGGCTGAGGGAAAGGAGCGGAAGGAAAGGAAGGGGAGGGGAAGGAAGGAAGGGAAGGGGAGGCAAGGGATGGGATGTAGAGAGCAAGGAAGGTCTATGAAGGAAGGAAGGGGAAGGAAGGGGCGATGAAGACATGGCTGGAACGAGGCTGGTTAAGTTTGAAGGAAAGTAGCGGAAGGAAAGGAAGGGGAAGGGAGGGAAGGGCAGGGAAGGGAAGGGGTGTAGACGGCAAGGAAGGTCTATGAAGGAAGGAAGGAGGGAAGAAAAGTTTAGGAGAAAAATGAGGAGAGGAGAGGAGGGCTACTGGAGGGAAGGAGAGAGAAAGGAAGGAATGCCATGAAAAAAGGAGGAAATGAAGAGGGTGAGTGAGAGGGAGAGAGAATATGTGTGAGAGAGAATGGAGGAAAGGGACAACAAAAGAGTGAGAGGAGGGAGGGAAAAAAAAAGATTAAGAATGCGAAGAAGAAAATGAGGGAGGAAGAGAGGGAAGGAGGGACGAAAGAAAATAGGAAGAGGAGGAGAGAGGAAGAAGGGAAGGAAGAAAGGAAAATAAAAGTAAGAAAGAGAGGGGAAAAGAACGAGAGTGGAAAGGAAGAGCGCGGGAGGGGGAAAGAAGAAAGAAGGAAGGGAGGGAAGCAGGGAGGAAGGGAGGGGAAGGAAGGGAAACTGCAAAGAGGGGAAAGGCGTTCAGGCGATAGTGTATTCCTCTCATGATGCGGGAAGCAGAGTGAGGGAGGGGGGGGGGCAGGGGGGGTAGGGGGGGTAGTAGGAGCAGAAGCTTAACCAGTTTTATTCAGAGGAGGGGCGGGGGGACGTCTAAAGGGGGGGGGGGGGAATCGGGTGCTTGTGAGGTGGGTGCTTTTGTGAGCGTGTGGGAATGGCCTAATGCAATGGTTGAAAGTGGTGGGAGGGAGGTGGGGGGGTAGGGGAGGGGGGGGGGGTTGGGGGTGATGGAAGGCTGGAGGCGTCGAAGGAGGAGGAGGAAGAAGAAGAAGAAGAAGGGTATGGGCGAAGGAGGAAAAGGACCAAGGGAAGGCGTAGCAATTGGAGGAGGAGGAGGAGGAGGAGGAGGAGGACTTCATGCACACTCAAACTTTCCTCTTTCCCCTTCCCTCCATCAGTATTTCCTCAATTTTTTCCTCTCTCCCTCCTCGCCTTCCTCCTCCTCCTCCTCCTCCTCCTAAGACTTACTGTTGCTGCTGGCGCTTCTTTACTTCTTCCTTCCTCCTCTCCCCTCCTCCTCCTCCTCCTCCTCCTCCTTCTCCCTCTCTCGCTCACTTCTCACTTTTTGGTACTTTAACACCTTCATAACTCTCACCTTTCCTCTCTCCCTCTCTTCCTCCCTCTCACCCTCTCACCCTCTCTCACTTGGCTTTCATTTCGTTTCCTCTCCCAACTTTTGCACTTCTCCTTTCACTCCTTTCCTCTTAATTCTTTAGTCTCCCCTCACCCCCTCCATCCCCCTTCTTTCCTTCCCTCCCTTCTCCCCTCCCCTTGGCTCTTTTCGTGGAGGCTGCCAGGGAGGGTTACAGAGAAAAGGGAGAAGACTCAAGAAAAGGTGTTATAGAGAAGGGGAGAGGTGGGGGAGATGATGAGGGGAGAGGGGTGGATGGAGGGGAAGGTTGTGTTAGTGGTCGCGTCCATCTCTGTCTGTCAAACGCTACGGAAACTTTGCTTGTTTGTCTAATTTATCGTTGTTTGTTCTATCTTATGCCCCCCGAGTGGATATTCTTCTTCCCCTCGCACTTAACTAATGGGCGGGGAGGGGGGAGGGGAGGGAGGGAGGTAAGGGCGAAGGGTGATACACGGTTAGAGGGAGAAAGAAGGAATGAAAAAAAGAAGGAAGGAAAGAAAACGAAACAGTCAGTGGAAAACCCTCTCATCTCATCCCTTCCCTTCTCTTTCCTCCTCCTCCTCCTCCTCCTCCTCCTCCTCCCCCCCCTCCGCTATGTGAAGATGAGGATTTCCATAATTGTTTGATAGTTTTTTTTTCGGAGGAACATGGCCCCTCACTAATAGCTATGAGAGAGAGAGAGAGAGAGAGAGAGAGAGAGAGAGAGAGAGAGAGAGAGAGAGAGAATGCTTCCTCCTCCACTGGGGTAAAGCAAAAAAAAAAAAAGAAAAAAAAGGGACGAGCCTGAATCTTATCCGGCTCGCTTGAGTTGGCCCGAATTTTCCACTTTGAGAGGCGCGCAGAATGAAATCAAGAATTGAGAGTGGGGCAGACTTTTCCAGCCCTTCCCCCCCCTTCACACACACACACACACACACACACACACACACACACACACACACATATTCACACAGCCCCCCTCCCCTCTACCCCACACACGTATAGCGCCCCACTTCCCCCACACTACCACACACAGCCTCCCCTCTTACCTCCCCACACATAACCGCCCCTCTTCCTCCCCCCACACATAACCTCCCCTCTTCCTCCCCCCACACATAACCGCCCCTCTTCCTCCCCCCACACATAACCTCCCCTCTTCCTCCCCCCACACATAACCTTCCCTCTTCCTCCCCTCTCCCTTCCCCCACACCGAGCGAGAGTAAACAAAAAAAAAAATGAAAGAACAATAATTAAAACTTGCTCCCTTTGAATAAGTTAAAGAAGAAACAAACACCAACAGTAATCTTCCTTCCTTCCTCCCTTTTGTATTGTTTATTTGTTTGTGTGTGGGAATTGGATGTTTGTTTGTTTGTGTACTTATATTGTCTCCTATTGTTTGTTTGTGTGTTTGTTAGGGGAGCTATATAGAGATGTGTTTGTTAGATTTCTGTTTACTTATTGCGTGTTTTTTTTTCGTTTTTTTTTCCCTAAGTGTTTGTCAATGTTAGGTCTTCATATTTTACTTTTATTGTCTATCCATTTTCTATTCCTTTTCTACTTATCCATTTTCCATTCCTCTCCTGCCTATCCATTTTCCATTCCTCTGCCTATTCATTTTCTCTTCCTCTTCTACCTCCATCGGCTATACTTTGATTTCCTATTCTCTCCATTTCATCAGAAGGAGGAGGAGAGGAGAGGAGGGGGGGGGGGATGGAGCAAACAGTCCCATGCATCTCTCACGATTAGGATGCAAATATAATCTTTTCTCTCTAATTCTTTTACTGCAAATCTATTCAACTCGGCTCGGCATAGCTCGGCGCGGCGCTCTAGGGAAGGGGGGAGGTGCGTGTGTGTGTGTGTGTGTGTGTGTGTGTGTGTGTGTGTGTGTGTGTGTGTGTGTGTGTGTGTTTTATTTCGTATTCTCTGGCTCCCTTTCGCCAAACTCCTTCCTCGTCACTTTTTTTCACCCCTCACCAGATGGAGTGTTGGGCAAAACTTTTTCCTTCCTCCTTCCTTTTCTTCCTTTTTTCCTTCCTTCTTCCTTTTTTCCTTCCTCCTTCCTTTTCTTCCTTTTTCCTTCCTCCTTCCTTTTCTTCCTTTTTTCCTTCCTCCTTCCTTTTCTTCCTTTTTTCCTTCCTCCTTCCTTTTTTCCTTCCTTTTCTTCCTTTTTTCCTTCCTCCTTCCTTTTCTTCCTTTTTTCCTTCCTCCTCTCCGTCCTCCTTCCTGTGAAACTCGTAGTAGTGAGTGAGGAGGAGGAGGAGGAAGAAGAAGAAGAAGAGGAAGAGGAGAGGCGGCAGCGGCGGCGGCTTAGTGATATTGCATACGATGGCAGTAATGATTGTGTGATATTGCATAGAGAGGAGGAGGAGGAGGAAACTGCGACTCTGTGGGACTTTGCTCTTTCGTGTAACCGCAGATGATGACGGTTGGTGGTGATGGTGTGTGGAGGGGGTGGAGGAGGTGGGAGGGTGGAGGGGGGGGGAGCATGTTGGGTTGGTTGGTTAGTATTTTCCAGGTAGCAATTGTGGTCGTAACGGCAGAAGAGAGAGAGAGAGAGAGAGAGAGAGAGAGACGATATTGTTCTTGACTGTCGACGGCGATGGTGAAATGGAGCGTGATAGTGACTTCGATTATGAAGATGGTGATAGATGGTGATGATTTTGATGGTGATGGTGGTGATGGTGAAGAGCTTGTGGCTGGGACTCGGGCTTGGGATACAGTGAGGCTTGTTGTGCTAGGGGGCTCGGGTGGGTGAAGAAGGAGGAGGAGGAGGAGGAGGAGGTGGTGGTGGACGTGGTTGGTTGGTTGAGGGAGGCAGAGTTTGTTTGCTTAAAGTGTGTGTGTGTGTGTGTGTGTGTGTGTGTGTGTGTGTGTGTGTGTGTGTGTGTGTGTGTGTGTGTGTGTGTGCCGACGTTCTGTCACCCCTTCCTCCCTTGCCTCGTGTATGTATGTATGTATGTATGTATGTATGTATGTCCCACTGCTTATTAATTTACTGTCTGGCCGGTTCATGTTCGTGTTTTTATTGTCATCGTCCGCTACTGTAATTGTCAGGTCTTTTTTTTTTCTTTTTTTTTATAGCTTTTTTATCTATTTACACGCACCAGTTTTCTCTCTTACTCATCCACTCACACACACACACACACACACACACACACACACACACACACACACACACACATTCACTCACACGCACACTCATCCTCACTCATTTTCCCACTCATTTTCTCACTTCTTTGGCTAATTGTCTCATCCACCCCAAATCTCTCCACATGTTCACCCACCCACCCATTACTTACTCCTCCACATCAGCACCCTCTTGGTTACACACACACACACACACACACACACACACACACACACACACACACACACACACACACACACACACACACACACACACAGCCGTTTCTTATTAAGCCTCGATATTGCAGTAACCATCATATTCCACATACAATCTGCGTCTGATAACCTCTTCACACACACACACACACACACACACACACACACACACACACACACACACACACACACATATGGAGGCTCTGGTAATAAGTCCTTGGGTGCTAATTCAGACCATCCTAGTAAATCATAACAACATGCCTCCTCCTCCTCCTCCTCCTCCTGGGTCGTCTTTTCGGTACCGCCAAGGGGAAGGAAGATTGACATGGGTCTTAGGAGGGGTGAAGAAGAAGAGGGTGGTGATGGTCGTGGTGGCGGTGGCGGGCAGTCGTTGAGGTCGTTCATCTTTGTGGGGTTGGGAGGGTGGTGATGGTGATGAAGGTGGTGGTGGTGGTGTTGGAGGCGTTTTGGGGGTTGTGGTTGTGGTGGGGTCTGCCGGCTTCCTCCTCCTCCTCCTCCTCGGAATGGACGTGGCGTGAAGGTTATTGATGGGCAACTCGCGCCTCTTGTATTTTTTTTTCTTCTATTTCTTCGTTTTTTCTTCACCCCCGCCTCGTCACTCCTTAGCACCCCCCCCACACACACACACACACACACTTTTTTTTTTCTTTTTTCCTCCGGTCATTGGTGCCAAGTTAGTCAGCTTAATGGAGCAGTTTGTTGTGTTACTTTCCTTTATATGTGTTGACCTGTTCATCTCCTCCTCCTCCTCCTCTTCCTCCTCCATCAGCAGTGACTTGAAACAAATAAAACACTGCAAGTCCGCCTGTAAGAAAGCCAATACAATGCTTGGGTTCATATCGAGGAACTTCGAATACAAGACGCCGGGAGTTATGTTATCCTTGTACAATTCGCTGGTAAGGCCCCACCTGGAATACGCCGTGCAATTCTGGTCTCCTAATTACAGGAAAGACATTGAATTACTTGAGAGAGTACAGCGCCGCGCCACGAAGATGATACCATCACTGAGGACGAAGAAAAGAGACGACTGCGGGGAGACATGATACAAGTCTTTAAGTACCTGAGCAAGCTCAGCAACGTTGATCACTCCAAACTCTTCACGCTACAAACCAACCTGAGAACAAAAAACAACGGAAAAACAATTCAAGCAAAGCGATGCAATACCGACATCGGCAGGAGTTATTTCTCGAATAGAGTTGTTCGCCACTGGAACAGCCTTCCTGCAGAAGTGGTTAGCGCAGAGACCATCAACTCCTTCAAGAAACGCATTGATCGCCACTTTGCTGCATCGGGAGTGAACTGAACGTTCCCAAGAGTAGATACACAAGTGCTTTAATCCTTCCCTGCAAGCCACTCTTATGGCAAACGGATTAATTGAATCACTGAACGCAGGCAGCCTAGTAATGAGCCAACAGGCTTTCTGCTGCCTGCTAGTCCATGTTTCCATGTTTCCTCCTCGTCTTAGCCGCCTCGAGTCGTTAGTCTCAAGGTCATACAGGCGAGACAAGGAAGACGAGGTGGTGGAAGAGTAGGAGGAGGAGGTGATGGGGGAGGTGGATATGTGATGGTGGAGGAGGAGGAGGAGGAGGAGGAGATGGTGGTGGTAGTGGAGGTAATGGGATAGGTGGTGGTGGTGGTGGTGATTGCAGCGGCGGCAGAGGCGGCGGCAGCGTGTGTTAAATGATCTGTATTGGTGATGGTTGGGTGTTGAGGGGGTAGAGGGGGGGGGGAGGGGATGGGATAGAGGAGGGGGATGGGGGGGGCTTAGGGATGGAGGACGCTCTCTTCATCACCCTCTTCCTTCCTCCTCCCTCTCTTCTACCCCATCACCATTATCATCACTATCACTACAATGTCAACCCTTCTTCATCTCTGTATTCCTCCCTTACCAGCAATCATCCTCCCTTCCTCATCTTCCTACTTCCCAAACTACCTCCCCAACTTTTCCCCATTTACTCCCTATCTTCTTCCCCTATTTACTTGGCCCCTTCCTCCTCTTCCCCCATCTAATTTCTACATATTGCTCATTTTCCTCTCCTCATCTACTCGCTATCTTCTTCCTCTGTCTACTTGCTCCCCGTATCTACATCCCCATCTACGCCTTTTCCCCTCTTTCCACTTTCCCTTCCTCCTCTTCCCCCATCTAATTTCTACATATTGCTCATTTTCCTCTCCTCATCTACTCGCTATCGTCTTCCACAATCTACTTGCTCCCCGTATCAACTCCCCCATCTACTCTCCATCTACTCCTTTTCTTCTCTTTCCACTTTCCCTTCCTCCTCTTCCCTGATCTAATTTCTACATATTGCTCATTTTCCTCTCCTCATCCTTTCCCTTCCTCCTCTTCCCCCATCTAATTTCTACATATTGCTCATTTTCCTCTCCTCATCCACTCGCTACCTTCTTCCCCTATCTGCTTTCTCCTGTTTCTACATCCCCATCTACTCCCCATCTACTCCTTTTCTTCTCTTTCCACTTTCCCTTCCTCCTCCTTTACAGTCATCTCCTTTCCTAACCACTTCCTCCTCCTTCGTCTTCCACTGTCACTGTTCTCATTCTCTTCTGTGTTCTTGCTCCTCCTATGCACTGCTTCCCTCCCTTCCTCCATCTTCTTCCTCCCATGTAGTCCTGTAGTCCCTCCTTTCCTTTCATCTTTCCTTCCTCTTGCTTCGCCCAGCCCTTCTTACTATTCTTTTCTTTATCTTTTTTTTTTTATCACCCTTCTTCGTCCGCCCCATGGCTCCCGTCCCTCCTCTCCATTACTCTTCTTCCTTCAGTTCTCCAAGGTCACTCCTCCTTCACTTCCCTCCACCACAGTCTACCGAGCCATCCTGTTTCTTCTTCTTCTTCTTCTTCTTCTTCTTCTTCTTCTTCTTCTTCTTCTTCCCTTGCTTTCATGGTATATCACTGCCCTTGCTTCGTCCTCTTCTACAACCACCACCACTACCATTCTCTCTCTCTCTCTCTCTCTCTCTCTCTCTCTCTCTCTCTCTCTCTCTCTCTCTCTCTTGTCTTTCTTCCCGTTCTGCTCCCATTCTCATACCATTTATCCTCCTCCCCTTCCCTCTTCACACCCCATTACCATCCTCCCCACTCTCCTCTCCCCGTGTCATGCTTGCGGTGGAGGTGTGAATGAGGGAGGAGGAGGAGGAGGAGGGAGGATTATGAATTGGTGGGGGGTGGGGGTGGGGGTGTCAGCAGGAGGTAAGGGAGGAAGGGGGGAGGGTTACACAGCAGGGGGATTAAGGGCAGAAGGGTAAGGGGAAGAGTGTTAAGGGCGTGACCTATCTTGGGATCTAAGTAAATATGCTCCCTCTCACCACTAACCAGATCCCCCTCACCTCCCTAACCGTCACCCCTCTTAACCCCTTCCCTACCCTTCTCATCCCCTCCTTTTCCTTCTCATCCCCTCCTTTTCCTTCTCATCCCCTCCCTATCCTTCACCCCTCCCTCCCCCTCTCAACCCATCCCTGCCTTTCACCCTTCGCATATCCTTCTCCCCCATTACCTACCGTTACCTTGTGTGTTTAAGGGAAGGGAAACTTTGGGTGTTTAGGGGGTTTGAGAAGTAGGTGGGTTAAGGGGAGAAGGGAGGGGGAGGGTGGGGACATCAGCTATGACTCTTCGTAATGAGAGAAATTGAGGAAAGATGGATGGGGGAAGAAGAATGAGAGGGTGGGGCCGATACGTGAAGAGGAGGAGGAGGAGGAGGAGGAGGAGTCGTTTTGTCGTATTGTGTGTTGCGCTGTTCTTCCTTGTCGTCGTTATCATCATTGTCGTCGTTGTCCTCCCCGGTAACTACGCGGCGCCGAAGCCATAACGGAGAGGAAGGAAAAGTAATTACAACTTGACAGGAAGCGGTTAATTATTGGGTTCCATCTTGTGTTTTTTTATTTCATTCTGTATTTTGTCGTCTTCCGAGTTGAAGGAGGGAGGATGACGTTTGTGTGTGTGTGTGTGTGTGTGTGTGTGTGTGTGTGTGTGTGTGTGTGTGTGCTTACGTAAGATGTGCTTATTCGGCTGTTTCTGATGAGACGGATGCTGCCATAACTGTTTTTGCTGCTTTTATCGCTACAATAGCATAAGACTTGTTACTACTACTACTACTACTACTACTACTACTACTATTACTACTACTATTACTACTACTATTATTACTACTACTACAACAACCTTTAAAACCTCTAACAAAATCTGCTGCTATTTTTTAGACTATGACCAATAAAAACTAACTGGATCTACTACTACTACTACTACTACTACTACTGATCAGGGAAGGGAATATGATCTTTTGTTTCGTAACTTCCAACATGGCGGCGTTCAAACTCCAGATGTGCTTGCGGCGCCTCCCTCCCTCTTCCTCTTTCCCTCCCTCTTCCTCTTTCCCTCCCTCCCTCCCTCTTCCTCTTTCCCTTCGTCTACCCTCCCTCCCTCTTCTTTCCTCCCCCTGAGGCTCACATTGAGGGTGGGAGGGAGGAAGAGAGAGAGAAACACCCGCCCGGAGAATAGGGGAGGAAGAGAGGGAAAGAGAGGAAGAGGGAGAGGGAGGGAAGGAAAGGGAAGGGGGGGGGGGTGAGAGGGGTCGGCAGGGAGCTTCCTTTGTTTTAGATGCAGTGTCAAGTCTATTTAAAGTCCCGTTTTCTTTGAGTGTAATGGAGGAGGAAGAAGAAGAAGAAGAAGAAGAAGACGAGTAATTATTGATAGAACGCTAAAACAAGGGAGAGGAGAGAAGAGCAGTAGTAATAGCAGCAGCAGCAGTAGTAGTAGTAGTAGTAGTAGTAGTAGTAGTTCGAGGAGGAATAGTTATATATACAGTTGGGTAAGGTTATCATTATATTAATTAAGAGGAAGCTAATTAAGGCAACTCGAATTGTACAAGATGATTATTAATTTTATGCTTGAAGTTGTAATGTTTCCTTCTCACCCCCCGCTTGTCGCTGCTCAGTGTTGGTGGTTGTGGTGGGGGATGCGAATGAAGTGGCGTTTTGGTGTGGTGGTGGCGTGTTGTTGTTGATGCTGTGGTGGTGGTGGTGTGGTAGTGTCGTGTTGTTGTTGTGGTGGTGGTGGTGGTTCCAACATTTTAAAGGAGAAACATTACTAAAACAACGAACCTCAAGCAATGCCAGTAATATTCTTCAGTGCCTCCTCCTCCTCCTCCTTTTACTAACATCAGTAACAAGAGGACTTAAACATTCTCTCTCTCTCTCTCTCTCTCTCTCTCTCTCTCTCTCTCTCTCTCTCTCTCTCTCTCTCTCTCTCTCCACCCCCACCCCCCTCAACTCCATCACTCGCATTTGTAAACACGAGGATGAGTTTACAGATGGTGCCCGAGGGAGGAGGAGGAGGAGGAGGAGGAGGGGCGATGGGTGGGTGGGTGAAGGGAGGAACAACTGTGAAGTGGAGGGCCGTAGATGGAGGAGGAAGAGGAGGAGGAGGAGGAAAACCATGCAGATATGGAAGAGCAGGCAACAGGAAACGGGTCTGTTGTTGTCGAGACTGCCTACACTAGTGCACTCGTCAGGGCCTTCCGAAACCTGCAGAAGAGATTAATTAAAGCATTTGCAGCATGTCCCCACGGAAACGTTCAACTCCCTCCTTTCGCGACGAGGTAACGGTTGATGCGGTGTTTAAAATGAGGTGATGTCGTTGGTGTCGCACAATTTCTACAGGAAGTTTGTTGTAATGCCGGATATGACTTCGTGTTTGAGGCCACTGCTGTTGGTGACCCGAAGGACCGATTTTTCATGTATACGAACTTCAAAAGAACTCAATATCAGGAGGAGGAGGAAGAAAAGGAAGAGGCGTTGGCGAATGTGTTAGGGGAAGAACAACTGTGAGGCGGAGAGTAACAGCAGTAGTGATTGTAATGGTAGCAGTCGATATTATGAAACAGGAGTAGGAGGAGGAGTAGGTGTGAAAGGGTGTCTGGCTTGGATGGGTGTGGGTGTATGGGCGGGTGGAGGAAAGGGATGGGGTGGGGCGGAGCAAGCGGGCGTGGGATGAAGATGTGAAGATGCCTGAGTCCGATAAGATGTGACCTCTCGCCTCGCCTTCGTGTGTATTTTTTCTTCTTTTTGTGATCAACGAAAGCGATATCTGAAGGGCGTGTTATAAACGAGTGTGAAGGGAGGGGAAGGGAGGGTGGGAGAGGGGACCGAGGAGGGGAAGGAAGGGTGGAAGAGGGGAGGAAAGAGAAGGAAGGGTGGAAGAAGGGACCAAAAGGGGAAGAACGGGTGGTAGAGGGGACCGAGGAGGAGAAGAAAGGGTGGTAGAGGGGAGGAAAGATGGGAAGGAAGGACGGCTGGTAGAGGGGAGATAAAAGGGGAAGAAGGATGGAAGAGGGGAGGGAGGAAGAGAAGAGAAGGGATTGGGGTGGAAGCAAGGGAGTCAGGGAGGAAAGGGAGAGGGGTGGAAGCAAGGGAAGAGAAGGGATAGGGGTGGAAGCAAGGGAGTCAGGGAGGAAAGGGAGAGGGGTGGAAGGAAAGGAGATAGGGAGGGAAGGGTGAGGGGTGGACGCAAGGGAGATAGGGAGGGAAGGGTGAGGGGTGGACGCAAGGGAGATAGGGAGGGGTGAGGGGTGGACGCAAGGGAGATAGGGAGGGAAGGGTGAGGGGTGGACGCAAGGGAGATAGGGAGGGAGGTAAGAGACGTAGGATTCTGAGAAAGGGTGGAAGGGAAAGAAAAGGAAGGAATGTTTAGTGGGGTGGATGTTTACGTGAAATGGGTCTTAAATCTTCTTCTTCTTCTTCTTTTTCTTCTTTTTTTTCTTCTTTTTTTTTTCTTTTTCTTCTTTATCTCTTGATCTTATCCTTATTGTTATTTACTATTGTTCCTTTTATTTGATACTGATATTGTCGTTTTACTTCAGTCTGCCATCTTATCCTAATTGTTTATTATTTTTTTATTTGATATCGGTTGCTCTCTCTCTCTCTCTCTCTCTCTCTCTCTCTCTCTCTCTCTCTCTCTCTCTCTCTCTCTACACCCCCCCCTCCCCCTCCTCGTTTTACCTCAGCCTGCCTTGGAGTGTCTTGCAGAAAACGGATGTTCTGGCGGCGGTGTACATTCTCTCTTCCTTCCTAACACGGGATACTCAAATGATTTCAAGCCTTTATACTTTACCACCTACCACCTATCTCCTACCTCCATGTGCTCTACCCTGTACATAAATTAATACGAAGGTGATTGATGTTACTAACTGATCTTTTCTTTTACAGGTAAGAAAGCAGAACAGACGGTGGTGGACATCGTGTGACTGGTAATGTACAAAGAGATAGAGAGTAATGATTTTGAGAACATTGTAATTTGATGGAGGAGGTAATTAGAGACGTCTGTATATGAATTAGTAGGAGGCTCGCATTGTTAGTAACTTGTTAAGAAAGCAGTTCAACACGCTAGGAGAAAAATACATATGTTCGCAGCCAAATTAGAAAGATGTAGAACTTGTTAGTAGCTCAATGTGAAGGATGTTAAGCGATTATACACTTCTTGATATAGGATTTTTTTTTAGGTCTGTTGAAAGAAAAAAAATGAAGAATACAAAGCTTGGATTACCTATTCATCGTTGCCAGTAGTTGTGTTGAAGGGTCTTGAAGTATTGCGAAGTGTTGAAGTGTTGCATGGCGCTGGAACCCTCTCATTTGTACAAGACATCCCGTTTTCTTCCTCCGGTCGTGACTCATGTGGGTGGGTGGGTGAGGGGAGAGAGAGAGAGAGAGAGAGAGAGAGAGAGAGAGAGAGAGAGAGAGAGAGAGAGAGAGAGAGAGAGAGAGAGACTTTCCTCCTGTTTGATGCCGCAGAACTTTCCTCTTGATAAAATATTAATGATTTTGCTTTGAGGGCTTCGTCAGGAGGAGGAGGAGGAGGAGGAGGTAGGGGTGGGGAAGGAAGGAGGAGGAAGTAAGGTTGCAAAGGAGGGAGAGGAAAGGATGAAGGGAAGATGAGAGGCAGCAGGAGAGCTATTTTTTTTTCTTTCCCTCGCCCTCTCACCCATCTTGTGTTTCCCTTGAGTCACCCTCGATACGCTAGTCTCGCCCCCTCCCCCCTTTTTTCCTCCTCCTTGTCTGCCTCCTTACCCTTACCTACTATTATCTCCGCACCTCTTGGTTTCTCTGTATCTTCCTGTAACACACACACACACACACACACACACACACACACACACACACACACAAGCACAAGGCCGTTGCGGAGACCGACGTGTGGCTTGAGGGCGAAAAAAAAATAGATAAGTAGAAAGGAGGAAGACAAGAAGAGGAGGGAGGTAAGAGGTAGGTAGATAGAAGGCACGAGGGAGGAAGAGAGGGACTGGAAGATGATAGGTAGGATCGGGGGAGGGCCAGAGGGAAGGAAGGAGGGATATGGAGGATGCCCGGCTGCTCTTACACCAACGTCCTTGACTACCGGTTAGGATGCCTGTCAGCGCAGGTGAACCCAGGTGTACCGGCGCCAGGGTGTGGGGAGGGTACTAGTGTGGTAGGGTGCGGGAAGGTGTAGTGGGGGCGGGGTGTAGAAGGGGGAGTATGTTAATATAATGGGGATGGGGAAAAGGAGAGAGAAAATAATGGAGGATAGGGAAAGGAGAGAGAGAGAGAGAGAGAGAGAGAGAGAGAGAGAGAGAGAGAGAGAGAGTCAGACAGGTATGGTCATGGGGGCGACGGGGACCTTCTTCTCAGAATGCCATGGATGCCGGCGCCTCCCCCGACGCCTCCTGCCCTGCTAGGAAATGCCTCACCCCTCCTCCTCCTCCTCCTCCTCCTCCTCCTGTCCTTCCGAACTTACCGCCGCCGCCCTTCGTCTGCCCTTAGCGCCGCCCCCGCGTCGCCCACAGCTGGTGACAAATTTAGTGCAAGGCTCCACATGGCTCCTCCTCCACGCCGGACATTCCTCCAGCGAGCGTCCGCGGCAGGGAAGGAGTGAGTAGGTCGTGGCCTTAAGTGGAACTGTTGACTCCACCTTCAGGAAAAGTTGTAGTGCGTATACTCGGCCTATTCCCCTTGTATCATGTCCGCATACTCGGCCTATTCCCCTTGTATCATGTCCGCATACTCGGCCTATTCCCCTTTTATCTTCTGTGAGCCTCCGCGTGATCGTGTTTTCAGTGGGTTATCGTCTTAGGGACAGAGGAGTCAGGGAAATATAAGATAGTGAACAGGGGAGAAAGGGCAAAGATGATAAGACGAAAGAGGGGCGAGATAGACATGGGCGCCTTAGGGAGAGGGATGAGATAGGGATTAGGAGGGATGGGACGCTGATAGAGACAAGGAAGAGATAATACGATGAGATTGTGGTGGTGAGATTGTTGACTCCACCTGAAGGGACTGATGGTGGATGTTTACTCCTTCACTTGCGAATCCTTAGGCCTTGTTGGTATGTACGTATTTGGGCTGGGGGCTTTAACCACATACACACACACACACACACACACACACACACACACACACACACACACACACACCGGTTCACAAATGAGTAGCGGGCTTTTTTTTTTATTTTTACATTTGTTACCGTTTTTTTATGCCCTTGAACTGACTCTTCTGCTGTAAAAAAAAAAGAAAAAAAGTAGTCAGTATAACCCTTGGGAACGTATTACAACGACGCAATCCTTCCCTCTGTCACGCCACGCTCGACCTTTTCACAGTCATTAAGGTCAGGGAAAAGTGCAGGTATAGGAAAGCGTCTCTGCTAACACCTTAACAGCGTCCTTCGTTCTCATGTCTCTCCATTTCTGTCTCCGTCTTTACTTTCGCGCTGCACAGGTTAGGAAAGCGCCCCTGGCAAATCTCAAACAGCGTCCTTCGTTCCTCCTATTCCTCCCCATTTCTGCCTCCCACCGTCTTTACTTTCGCGCTGCACAGGTAGGAAAGCGCCCCTGCCAACCCTCATTACCAGCGTCCTTCATCCCTCCTATTCCTCCCCATTTCAGTCTCCCTTCGTCTTTACTCCCGGTCTCACTCATTAACTTTTAAGAGAAATTTGCCGGTGATGAAACTTGCCGCGGGACCTCTCAGCCCACCTTCCGCAGGGCCGCCCGTGGGAGGAGTGAAAGTGGGAAGGTGGGTCACAATCAGTCAGATTTGTCCCGGCGAGTCACATGAGGAAAACAAGCTTGGCTCTGGAGGGGACAATGTGGGGGAGGGAGATGAGGAGGGTGTTGGTGGGACAGGGAGGAGGGAAAGGTGGTAAGGGAGGGAAGACATGGGCACAAATGTCAGAATAAGTGAATAAGTGAAGATAAGTGACTTTATTTCAGTTTAGAAAATTACTTAACACTGAAGAGGAAGGTGTGTGAATAAGAAGAAGGGAGGGACGAGAGGAGGAGGACCTGAGAAGCGATATAAAGCGTTACAGGTCAAAAGAAGAAGTAGAAGAAGAAGGGAGCCGAAGGAATTAGGAAAGGGAAATATGAAATGGGGAATGAAGGAGGAAGGGAGAAACGGTGATGGAAGGGGAGACATTCGCTTTAGGGAGAAGTGAGGAGGCAAAACGATGAGGGAGGGTAGACATTGGCGCACTAAAGGGAAGAATGAGGGAGCCAATGATAAGGAATGGGGGAGGAAGGATGAGACGAGATAACGAAAGAGGGAGAGAGGTGAGATAGGGATTAGGAGGGATAGGACACTGAGACAAGGAAGAGATACATGTTGAGGTGCTTGTAGTGGTGAGAGAGAAGAAAAAAAAAGGGTGTGGAGACTGGGGTCGTTCGGAGGTGTGTGTGTGTGTGTGTGTGTGTGTGTGTGTGTGTGTGTGTGTGTGCGAGGGGGATGGAGGGTGGGACAAGGCCAGACTAGGAGGGAGGGAAGGCTGTCTGTCTCACGTGCATACCAAACACAGGGTGAACTTCTGTGGCCTTGACTGTGGCGTGCGTCTACAGGGAAATAATTATATGCCTGCTTGTAGGAGAAAAACAGGATGTGTAGGCTGCTGACGGCGGGAGACGAGTGTGAGGAAGGTTAAAGGGATGAGGATGAGGAAGGAGTTAAAAGTTGTGGAGGTGGTGTTTTTTTGGGGGGTGTGGGGTGTGGGGGGAGGAAATAGTAAGCAGTGTTTGTGAGGTTGGGGAAAGGAGAGGAGAGGGCAGGAAAGGGCAGGAGAGGAGAGAAAAGGAGAGGAGAGGAGAGAAAAGGAAAGCAGAGGGCAGGGCAGGGCAGGGCAGGGCAGGGCAGGGCAGAATAAGATAAACAGGAGAGGGCAGGGCAGGACAGGAGAGGACTGGAAAGGAATATAGACGATCGTGGGATGGGGGAGGAGGGGAGTGGGGTGTCGGGGGGGAAGGGCAGTGGACGGAGGGAGGGACAGAAGGAATGAGAAGGATAACTTAGTAAGAGGGGGGGGGGGGTTAGAAGGGGGGAAGAGGTTGTGGTGTCCCGGGTCAGGTTCCTTCGCCACCTGAATCCTCCGGTACAAGAAGACCCTCCTCATCCTCCTCCTCCTCCTCCTCCTCAGTCGCCGCCACCGTCAGCCTCCCATCTGCCATCCCTCATTTTTTCCTCTTTCCCTCCACACACCACCTGCCAACACGATAGATACATTAAAAAAAAAGGGTTAGATAAATTTATGGATAGTGAAGTTGTGGGGTTAGGTGTATGGAGGTTTATACTTTATAGGAGGAGGCTTATAAGAGGTCTGCTGGGTTGTTACAGACTCATTATGTTATTTTCTTATGTTATCTGAGTCACGAAGACATCTTTCCCACTTATCCTCCATCTCGTGTGTGTGCGTGTGCGTGCGTGTGGTGGGATGGACTGGAGTGTAATGTGGCTTTGCAGGGCGAGACTGAAGCTTGTGCGGTGACATATGAGGACAGTCCGGGGTCACGTGTCCTGCATATCCTTATCATCATCATCATCATCATCATCGTCATCATCTTCTCTCTCTCTCTCTCTCTCTCTCTCTCTCTCTCTCTCTCTCTCTCTCTCTCTCTCTCTCTCTCTCTCTCTCTCTCTCTCTCTCTCTCTCTCTCTCTCTCTCTCTCTCTCTCTCTCTCTGCTTACTATTTTCTTCACCAACGTTGTAGTGCGAGAATGGAATAAGCTCTCATCATCAGTGGTCCAGTGTAACACGATCTCTCAAAATAAGCTCTCACTTCCTTCAACTCTCTATCTAGAAATGCAACGTTTCTTCTGATTAATGTAAATCACTTAGGTTTAAGGACAGACCACCAAGTCTGGACCATCTCTCTCTGTGGTCTGATTTTCTCTCTCTCTATGTAAATCTCTCTCATTTCATCACTCACCCCCTAACGTCCTTGGTAGTGCCCGTATTCACTCCCCTCTCCGCAACTTTGTCCTCCGCGTTTCATTATTAGACTCCCATTCACACGAACTCACCGTTTATGTAGATTATCCTTATGCACTTCCTCGCCTCCTTTCTTCATTACTCAAGGGTCAGTGTGACGGAGATGTGCACCACGGCCACGCGCAGCTGTAGTGTATGCCCTCAACTTTGCCTTTACCTTTTTTCCTTTCTTCCTTTCTTCCTTCGATTAATCTTTTCAACAAGTATTCGCTCACCTACCCAACTTGCCTGATTCGAGGCTTTCTGTTGCGTGCATTTCCATGTTTCCATGTTTCTCTTCTTAACTGCTCCCTTCTTCTCTTCGTAACTTCTTCTCTTCTTCTTCCTTCTTAACTTCTCTTATTCCTTCTTCTTAACTTCTCTTCTTCCTTCTTAACTTCCTTCTTCTCTTCCTTCCTAACTTCTTAACTTCTTTCTTCTTAACTTCCTTTTTCTCTTCTTAACTTCCTTTTTCTCATCTTAACGTCTTCTCTTCTTCTTCTTCCTTCCTAACTTACTTCTTACTTCTTTCTTCTTAATTTCCTTTTTCTCTTCTTAACTTCATTTTTCTCTTCTTAACTCCTCTTCTTCCTTCTTAACTCACTTCTTAACTTCTCCTCTTCCTTCCTTCCTTCAATTACTCTTACTCTTGTCAACACGTAATCGCTCATGCACCTACCCAACTTTTTTTTTTTTACTCAATCCACTTTCTCCTCTTAGATATTCACGTAACTGTTCCATGAGTCAGCGAGCCAGTCACTCACCCACACGACCTGTATATGCCGCTCATCCAGTGTTCATCCCACACTTATCATCTGATTCATTCATTCATCCCACACTCGCCTCTGATTCACCCCATCTCAAGACCTCATTTGCTATCGGACCGGTTTTGTCTCTGCCCGATTTGCGTTACCAGAAAGTTGTTGTTCATCCCGGGACCATATTTAGAAACATTGACACCTTTATGTTCGAGGTTTATCCGAGTTTTGATTTGATTTAGCTTGATTTTATATTTTTCTTTTGCTCGTTCAGTTTGTAGCTCTCCTGGGGTCGTATTATAAGAATTCGTCGCCCAAGAACACATATTTGACAAGGCTTTCGTAGGAGTTGTGGGCATTTCCAGTAGTAGTAGTTTTATGACCCTGGTGGTAGTTTGACCCTTCTTCTGTACCATGAACCTGAAGAAACACTTATGCGAACCCGACTGACCCCCTCTTTGACCTTTAGAAATAGCTGATGTGAGAAGCGAAAGTGTCTAATAATATCGACCTATCATTTATTATCTCTGTTGGTCCTTATTTTGGTTTCCGCTTTCACAGGACCAACGTTTTTTTTTATATATATATTCCGAAGGTAATATTTTGTGACCCATTATTAGTTGAGTATTTGCTGTCGTTTGTGTTGGTATCCTTTATTTATTTTTTATTTACTTTTTTTTTGGCGTGTGTGTGCGTGCGTGTGTTGTCCTTGCAGCTGCTGTGTTGGTGTTGCCCTCTTGTTGTTTTGCCCAGCCTCGCCTCGCCTCGCCACCGGACACGCCTGGTTGAGGGAGAGGGCGAGGGAGAGGGAAAAGAGGAGGGGGGTTGGGGGTAAGAGGTGTGTGTGTGTGGGGGGGGGGGGGGTGAAGGCAGCCACACAAGCAATAAAACCCTATTTCCCGTCTCCTCCCACAAACCTTCAACACATGCATTGGCCCACCTCTCTCTTCCTCCCCCTTCTCTTCGTCCTATTTTCCTCCTTTTTTATTGTTCCTTCTTCCTCTCTTTCGTCTCACCTTCCATCCCCTCTTCTTCTTCCATCCTGTACTCCCATCGTCTTGCCCTTCATATGCTTCCCCCTTCTTCATTCATTCATCCCATCATCCTCTTACTTTCCTCCCATCACTGTATGCTTCCTTATTTGAGTCAGTCAGTCCCCCTCCTAATCTTTCTTATTCTCTACCTTCCTTTCCTTCATATTACCAGTCTTCCCTCTCGTTTGGTATCGTCGGCATCTTCTGACTCTTCCCATCTCTCTTTTTTTCGTCCTAAGATGTAGCTCCCAGTCTTTGCCTTTGCAGTCATCCATCCGTCCATCACATTCTCTTAGCTTTCTGAATCCTTACTGCCCTTTTATCCTTTCCTTTCCTTTCCTTTCCTCTCCTTTCTTTTCGTTTCCCTTCCTTTCCTTTCCTCTCCTTTCCTTTCCCTTCCTTTCCTCTCCCTTTCCTCTCCCCTTCCCTTCCCTTCCCTTCCTCTCCTTTCCTTTCCTCTCTCTTTCCTCTCCCTTCCCTTCCCTTCCTCTCCTCTCCTTTCCTTTCCTTTCCTCTCCTTTCCCTTCCTTTCCTTTCCTCTCCTTTCTTTTCCCTTCCTTTCCCTTCCTCTCCTTTCCCTTCCTTTCCTTTCTTCCCCTCCCTTCCTTTCCTTTCCTTTACATTCCGCTTTTCCTCCCAGTCTCCCATCTTTCCTCCATCTTCTTCCTTCCTCACGCCCTCTCCTCCACCCCTCATTACTCCATCCATCCTTCCTGCTAACACCCAATTTTGAAGCCTCACGTTGTTCTTCTGTGGGGAGTAGCGGTGATGGGAGTAAGGAAGGGGAGGAGGTGAGGTTAGGCTAGGGGGCCGTGTGGTAAGATGTGCTGGAGGGAGGAAGGGAGGGGTGGAAGTAGAGAGGGGGTGCAATGGGGGGGCTGAGGGGTAGAGGGGCAGGCGTCGAGGTGGAGGGCAGGCGGGAGTGAGGTCGTAGTGTGCCGCAGGAGTCAGTAAGCGCGCGTCCTCCGATCCTTCGCTCCAGGGACTCCTCCTCCTCTCTCTTGCTGCTTTCCCCGCCGCCCTCGCCGCCGCCGCCTCCCCCTTCGTCACCACCATGAGTAACACCGTCGATGAGCAGGTGTGTGTGTGTGTGTGTGTGTGTGTGTGAGTGTGTGTGAGAGTGAGTGACCGCATAATTTATCGGACAAAAGTTTGATGTATTTGTTTTTGTTTATCTCTATCCCTTTTTCCTTCCTTCCAAATCCCCCCTTTCACACACACACACACACACACACACACACACACACACACACACACACACGAACAGGTGACCCACAAACAACCAAGTGCCCGCCGAAGCAAACCATTATTCTGAGTGACGCTTCTCATTAGCTCGCCCGCATGATCCGCTGACCCACAATGCACCCCGGGCGGCAGGTGGCCCTCTCAGACTCGTTAGCTCCTGAATTGTCGCCCACTGCTCTATTATATGATGCTGCGAAATGCTGGGCTTGTACTTTGTAACGTCATGTAGCTGAGTGACTCCCTGTACTGTGTCGTGAGGGAGTGGTGAGTAAGAGTGAGGAGACCCGGTACAGTTAGAAGAAGTGAGGATGCACAGGTAGTTATGAGAATTGACGAAGAGGGGAGATACGAAATGAGTGGAGGTGGTGAGGAAGGGGAAACTCCGCCCCCCCCACTTGCACCCCCTCTCCACTTCCACCTCTCCCTTCCTCCCTCCAGCACATCTTACCACACGTCCCCCTGTATAGGAAGAAAAATGAGGGAGGTATAGAGAATGCGGAGGGAGGAAGGGAGAGGTTGGGAAGAGAGGAGACCCGGTAGAGGTGAAAAAAGTGAAGTTGTGCACGTAGTTGAATGTTTAAGAGGAAGAGGGGATGGGGAGTGATTTCAAGAAGGCTATTGGTATACTTAAAACTTAATGATATGGGGAGGAGTGGTTGGGAAGAGAGAGCAGGAGACCCGGTAGAGGTGAAAAGAAGTGCAGGCGTGCTGGTAGTTATGAAGATTTAGAGGAAGAGGGAATGGGCAGTGATTTCAAGAAGGCTATTGGTATACTTAAAACTTAATGATATGGGGAGGAGTGATTGGGAAGAGAGGGAAGGAGACCCGGTAGAGGTGAAATGAAGTGCAGGCGTGCTGGTAGTTATGAAGATTTAGAGGAAGAGGGGATGGGCAGTGATTTCAAGAAGGCTATTGGTATACTTTATATTCGTCAAACCTATTATCCCTGCTAGTAAACCTTAGGCCTGAGTCATGGGGTTAAATTGTTGGGAGGGTAAGATGAGCATTGATGCCAGATACACACGGCTAAAAAGACAACGTGGATATACAGTTCCTAGACACGCACATAGACGCTAACTGCATCTACATCTCCTTCAACCTCTTCTCATCCATCTACCCATTTGTTAACTCCCTAGCCTCTTAATTCTCCTCCCATCCTCACTCTTATCACGCTTTCTTTCGGCCACCTCTTTGGTTTCTTTGTAGGAGCAGCGAGTAGCGGGCTTTTTTTGCTATTTCTGTTTCCTTTTTTGTGCCCTTGTAAAATAAAATAAAATAAAATAATAATCTGCTAGACAAATATTTCCAAAATCCACAAAGGAGATTAGTCGGGTTCTCGTGAGTTTTTTTTCCCGTTCATGGTGCAGAAGCCTTGTCAAACTATCACTAGGCTATTCAAATAACCCTTGGAAATACCCACACAACCTCAGAGAAAGCCTAAAGGTGGTGTGCAAGCCCCGAAGTGTTTTAAGATTATGGGCCTAAATTCCTTCCTTTTTTTTTTTGTTTTTTTTTTTTTTTTTTGCAACAAAGGAGACAGCTCAAGGGCACACACAAAAAAGGAAACAATAATAATAATAATAATAATAAACCGCTACTCGCTGCTCCTAAAAAGAATCCAAAGAGGTGGCCGAAAGAGGGGTCAATTTCGGGAGGAGAGAGTGTCCAGATGCCCAGTGAGTGTTGCTCCTCGGTTTCCTCCACCTCCATCAACCCTCACTGAAGTAGTCTTAACAGGTATAGTCTCCCACCGGCCCAGCCATGTCGCCACGAACCCCAAACCAAAAGCAGGACATAAATAAAGGGGCTATTACGCTGGGCAAATTTTCCGTGGATCTTCAGTCAAACCACGATTTCCGCTGGCGTGGTTCTCATTTGTTTCTTGTTATTGCTGATGATGATGATGGTGAGTAATACCGTCGTCCTTCGCGAAAATCTATCGTTGCTTTGAAAGATCGTGGACGCGCCAGAAAACCACGGAAATATGAGAACCACGCCAGCGGAAATCGTGGTTTGACTGAAGATCCACGGAAAATTTGCCCAGTGTAATAGACCCTTACCACGTTCACCGCCCTTTATCGCCGTCGACTCCACTTTTCTTCCGCGTCGGGTAGCTTTGTCTCCCCACCTCGCCTTCCCTCCACTAAAGTGACTAATGGGTCGCGCCACCCGCCTGTTAACAAGACCAGAAAGACCAGTCAGGGCGGGTCATGGAGGCGGACAGGGACGAGAACGGGTGGCTGGCGAGACCTAAACTGCTTTCTGTTATCCAAGTCTGGCGCCAGGCGGGGGGGTGGGGGAAGGGGGATGTGATTTAGGCTCCCCCCCCCAACACCGCCTCCCCTTCCCACTTTCCTCCTCCTGGGTCCTGTTTGTCTGGTTGAGTCTTGGTTATGGTTGTCGCTGTATGGGTGTTCCTGTTTTTGTGTATGTCTGTTCTTGGCTGTATTTCAGTGATTTTTTATTGTAGTGAGGTTTCAGTTAGTGTAGATTTATATTGGTTTATGACACGGGTGGAGTGTGTGTGTGTGTGTGTGTGTGTGTGTGTGTTTAGCCTACCGGGAAGCGTAAATTTAGGCGTTCTCTGAAGTTAACTCGTCTGATTCTCTCTCTCTCTCTCTCTCTCTCTCTCTCTCTCTCTCTCTCTCTCTCTCTCTCTCTCTCTCTCTCTCTCTCAATAAGCAGAAATAATTTAACAAAGAGAGAGAGAGAGAGAGAGAGAGAGAGAGAGAGAGAGAGAGAGAGAGAGAGAGAGAGAGTCTTGGAGGTAAGGAGATCCCCTGCGGTGTAGCCACGACACCTGACCTAACCTACACCTGGCCACACCTGACCCTTACAGCCACACCACCACTGCACCACACACACACACACACACACACACACACACACACACACACACACACACACACACACACACACACACACACCGCTTCCTTCACCCCTCCACTCTATTCTTGTTCCGCTAAGACGTCGAAACACTAAACAACCTTCCTCCTACGACTTCCTGCCACCAGATATTATCTCTCTCTCTCTCTCTCTCTCTCTCTCTCTCTCTCTCTCTCTCTCTCTCTCTCTCTCTCTCTCTCTCTCTCTCTCTCTCTCTCTCTCTCTCTCTCTCTCTCTCTCTCTCTCTCTCTCTCTCTCTCTCATCCCCAGCATCACAGTCCATCATCACCTCTTCCTTGCTTCCGAGAATGACAGACGCAGAAAATGAAACGTTTACATGGAAGACTCAGATAAAAGGGAACTGGGGGCAACTTTTTCTTCCCCCACTTAACACACACGCACTCTTATCTTCAGTCACGCACTCTCACACATTCTTGAGAGCACCCCCACCACATCCTCCACTCGTTCCCACATTCATTCCCCAACACATTCCCACATATAAGAACAGGAAGGAATAGTGGGTAGTGAAGTGGGGCATTGCAGGACCGCAGAGTTGCATGTGACAGACGTGTAGGAGTTAGTATGAACCGGAACAGAGTGAAGATGGGAGGAGAAGGAAGAGGCTGGGGAGTTAACAAATGGGTAGATGGATGAGAAGAGGTTGAAGGAGATGTAGATGCAGTTAGAAGAAAGGTCACGTCAGCAGTATTAGGAGCGCGAGGACAGTAAAGAGAGGGAAGAGAATAGGTGGATGGCTTGATGAGGGAAGGCTAAAGTAGATGGATACGTAAATGCAGGTGAGGATGATAAGGGAAGGAAGATGCTGGCTTGCGTGATAGTGGTTAGGGGAATGTGGAGTGTGGGCACGAGTGGAGGATATGGTGGAAGTGCTCGCAATAAACTGTGGGAGTGGGTGACTGGAGAGAGAGAGAGAGAGAGAGAGAGAGAGAGAGAGAGAGAGAGAGAGAGAGAGAGAGAGAGAGAGAGAGAGAGAGAGAGAGTTGTGTAAAAAAAAAAAATGTCCATAGTTCTGTTTTATCCGAGTCTTACATTGCAACGTTTAATTTTCTGCATCTGTGTTATTCTCAGAAGCAAGGAAGAGGTGGAAGAGGCTGTAAAGGGAATGGTGGTGGAAGAGAGCCAGGTTCCCGTTCTTTGTGGCAGCTAGGATGTCAAGGTTAGGCAGAGAGAGAGAGAAGGTCGTATTTTAAAACATTTCGTCGCCCAAGTTCACATATTTGACATGGCTTTCGTAGGAGCTGTAGGCCTTTCCAGCGGTAGTTTTATGACCCTGGTGGTAGTTTGACCCTTCTTCTGTGCCATGAGCCGTAAAAAAACTCATGAAAACCCGACAGATCCCCTCTTTGACCTTTAGAAATAGCTGATGTGAGAAGCGATGGTGTCTTAAAATACGGCCCACAGAGTCGCGTTTTGTTTTTCGCTGCGTGTCGGCTCGTCTTGCGGTTGTGTCGTAACGTGCGCGGGTATTGTGCGGCGGAAGGTTGAGACTTTGCCTTGAATGGATGTTTTTTTGTTGTGTGTTTAACTTACCTTCGTGATGGAGTTGTGTAAGGTAGACTAGACAGGCGGTTGGCTTCTGCGAGGGTTGTTTTCTTATTGACATTGGGGCATAGATAAATTTGATTGACTATAGATGTACGAGTGGCTTCGTAACCAAAGTACATATCAGGTGTTCATGTCATTAGTCCGGAGAGAGGGGTCTATTGGTTAATGTTACGTCACATAAGAAAAAAAATAAAGTGAAATTTTACATGTTGCGTAACTATTGCATAATGTACAAGACACGTCACTCCACGCATATCGCCTTCCATTCCCCCCCCCCCCCCCACACACACACACACACACGCGCGCGCGCACCTGCGCGCGTGTTAAATATGCGTCATGTAAGTATGCATTAATCTGCAACAGGAAAGTTAACAGAAATTTAGTTGACGTAACTTAAGAAAGCGTAAAATTTGACATGGGTTTGATAATCACGCCAACCATTCTGCTCAGATATATCCGAGTTAAAAAAAAAAATCACTCCAATTAGGCCTATAAGTTTGATGAATCTCATAAATATAGCTTAGTACCCTTTGCTTGAAGGGAAGCTACCTTTTGTCTTGCCTGAAGGAAGGAGCCTTATATGCTTAGTAACTACACGGACCTTCTTAGCGGCATTAATTACACTAAAAACATGGTGGCAAACATTTCAAGTCTTGTGTTGATTGCCAGCATTAAATTTACTCGAAGAAAATAAATGAAGCCCCATAAAGAGTAGCGCATTTTTCACTTGTATCAAGATCAAATCGAGATCTTGCGTTATTTATTTTGTATCTTCCCTATTTTCTAAGATATAAATTCTGGCCACACTTTCGCAGAGTTTAGGGACGTTTATATAAATTAAGTATTCTTGCCGTTCTCATAAGCTGCGAACTGGACACCATATATATATTTTTTTACAATAATATATTTAGAAAACGAAAGAGCCCGCTAACCACTGTCCTTATTAAAAAGTAAAGAGTAGCCAAAAGATAGATCGATTTCGGATGGAGAGGTGTCCTGATGCTCCTCTCTTGAAACAGGATGAAATACCAGTGAAAGGGATGAAAGAATGAAGATGCTGGCTAACTCTTGCATAAGGGAGTTGGACAGTATAGGGATGAGCTAGAGTTGACAGTAGAGTGGATCGTGGCCGCGGGAGGGGCGGGGAGGCATGCAGTAAGATCCGTCAAGCTTTATGAATTTATTACCCCACATAATCTAAGCCTACGAGTCGCGGTTACTATACAAATATCGATAACTCCTGACCAAACAAGAACACGTATTAGGCCGTTGGTGAGCCTCGGAGTGGACTGTGGACCGAGCCAGCGCTGGTCATTCCCACGTGGAGATGCACTCAGCCGATAGGTAATTACATAAGCCCTATCGATGAGGGTTTGAAGATGATGATGGGGGGAAAGTGGAGATAACGGGGAGAGATTGTGGCCCGTGTAATCTGAGGCCAATTGTTTGTGTTGTTCTCGGGTCGCCGGGGTTGTGTGGTCTCGTTATGTAATTCCACCCTTGTATGCATGTCTTATCACACACACACACACACACACACACACACACTGGGACGCCGGCCAGTTGTAAGAGGGGGATAGGGATCAGCCGGGGCCTTGCTCTGATGGGGGGGTTAGCGAGGACATGGACCTTGGCTACATTACGCAACATCTTACCCCTCCCTCTCTCTCTTTCCTTCCCCTTAATCACCCCCCCCTCCCTCTCTATTCCCTCTCCCTTTCCTTCCCCTCAATTATCCCCCCTCCCTCCCTATTCCCTCTCTTTCCTTCCCCTCAATCACCCCCCACCCCTCCCTTCCTATTCACTCTCTCTTTCCTTCCCCTCAATCACCCCCCACCCCTCCCTTCCTTCCCCTCAATCACCCCACCCCCCTTCCTCCCTATTCCCTCTCTCCTCGTCCCCCATTCGTTACGTTATCCTCGCACTTTGCCCCAAACAATGTAGGCCACCCCCAATTCGTCTCCCCTCCTCTCCCCACATCTTCCCTCCCCTCCCTCTTTACCTACTTCCCCTCCTCTCCCCATTGCATTTCCTCCCCACCTCTCCACTCACATACTCCTTGATCTTAGTACAGACTTATTTAAAGGTAAGAAGGGGTGAGGGGAGATAAAGAAGGGAGGCATTGGAGAAACCCCCCCTCCCTCCCCTCCCACTTCTCCTTCCCCTCTTCCCCTTCCCCGTCATGCGTCATAGTGACCTCGGGAATAGAGGGGAGAGTGTCTGAGGTGACTTTTTCCCTTTCTTCCCTTTTATGGCTCCCTTTCCTCCCCTCCTCCCCAGCCCCCCTCCACGCTGCCTCCCTTTTTACAGCCTAAATCAGCGAGCGCACGCCTCAGCTGACTCATTGTGACTCATTGTGACTCACTCTCTCTCTCTCTCTCTCTCTCTCTCTCTCTCTCTCTCTCTCTCTCTCTCTCTCTCAACCAGCTCATCCCTCTTTCCCTTCCCTCATTTTTGTCTTTATATTTTTCCTTCTTTCTCCTTTATCTCACTTCCCTTTCTTATTTTCTCTTGTTTTCTCTAACCTTCCCTTTTCCCAGTTTCATCATCCTCTCCCTTTCTCAACCATCCTTTCCCTCCCTTCTTTCCCTGCCCTCTCTTCTGCGTTCTTTTCCTTACTCTTCTCTCCCCTTCCTTCCTTTGCTATTTCTCCTTCATCCTCCATCTCTTCCATATTATCTCCCTCATGCCTTTCACCCCTCCGACTCCCTCCCTCTTTCTTATTCTGCTTTTCTTCCCTCTTCCGTCTCTGCAATCCCTTTCTTTTCTCTTCCTCTTCTATTTTCTCTAACCTTCTCTTCTCCCTCTTTCTCCCTTTCTTTTCTCTTCCTCTCCTATTTTCTCTAACCTTCTCTTCTCCCTCTTTCTCCCTTTCTTTTCTCTTCCTCTCCTATTTTCTCTAATCTTCTCTTCTCCTTTCTCCCTTTCTTTTCTCTTCCTCTCCTATTTTCTCTAACCTTCTCTTCTCCCTCTTTCTCCCTTTCTTTTCTCTTCCTCTCCTATTTTCTCTAACCTTCTCTTCTCCCTCTTTCTCCCTTTCTTTTCTCTTCCTCTCCTATTTTCTCTAACCTTCTCTTCTCCCTCTTTCTCCTTCATACCTTTTATCAATCTCCCACTCTCTTTCCCTCTTTCTCTCCCTTCCTCTCCCTTCCCTTCTACCTTTTCCTCATGTTTTCTTTTATTTTCTCTTCCTTTACCTCTTTCTCCCACATGCCTTTCATCCCTCGCCCTGCATCCCTCTCTTTCCCTCCCTCCTCCCTCCCTTCGTCTGCTTACCTCAGCCACACAGGAGGGAGCGTCGAGGCTGCCAGGTAAACAGAATTGTCTCAGGTGTTTGGTATGAGAGAGAGAGAGAGAGAGAGAGAGAGAGAGAGAGAGAGAGAGAGAGAGAGAATGTGTCTGTTTCTGTGTGTCTAGAGAAGTCGTAGGGCATTGAGTCTTGGCTGCTGCGGTGGTGGTGGTGGTGGTGGTGGTCTTGGAAGTGGTGGTGATGGGTTGGTCGCTGTATATTTATAGTCGTCACGGGCAACAAGGGAAGGTCGCTCCATTTCGGTTCCCTTCTTACGACTCACAGCTTATTCTTATTACCGGGAGCCAAAGGGGCAAAGAAAGGGAAGGAGGAGGAACGAGAGAGAGAAAAAACAACAACGAGAGATATAAGAAATGAACAGAAAATTGAAAGGAAAGGAGAAATGGAAGAAAACGAAGATAAGAAGCAAGTATTTATGGAGAGGAAGGAAAGAATGAGAGTTAGGATGAAAAATAAAGTGAGGAAGAAGTGTGACCATTAGGAACAAAGGAAGAGAGGAAAGGGAGAAGACTGAAGGATGGAAGAAAGGGATAGGAAAATGAAGGTAAATAGAGTAGAATGAAAGAAAATAATAAAAACAATAGGATGCGAATGGACATAGAAAGGAAGGAAAGAATGAGAGTAAGGAAGAAAAATAAAGTGAGGAAGAAGTGGGACAAAGGGGAACAAAGAGATATAGTGAAGAAGAGAGAGGAAGAAGGAAAATAATAATGAAAGAAAGGAATTAAGGAAAGAAAGGGCGGGAAGAAATTAATAAAGGATAGGAGGAAAGGAAAGAAAGGGAAGAAGAGAGAGGGAGAAGGAGAGAATAATGAAAGAAAGGAAGGGAAGAAATTAATAAAGAATAGGAGGAAAGGAAAGAAAGGGAAGAAGAGAGAGGGAGAAGGAGAGAATAATGAAAGGAAGGGAAGAAATTAATAAAGAATAGGAGGAAAGGGAAGAAGAGAGAGGGAGAAGGAGATAATAATGAAAGAAAGGAAGGGAAGAAATGAATAAAGAATAGGAGGAAAGGAAAGAAAGGGAAGAAGGGACAAAAAGGAAAGGGAGAGTAAAGCAACAAGAGAAGCGAAGGGAAAAGTAATATTAGCAAAGGGAGTTAATTTAAGAAACATGTAATTGTCCTTCCTCGCATTGCTAATTAATTTGAGCAAGAAAGTAAAAAAGAAAAAAAATACTGAAAAAAATACGGTGAGAGAGAGAGAGAGAGAGAGAGAGAGAGAGAGAGAGAGAAACACCAAGGACATGTGTAAGGAGATAGGAAGAAAAAAACGAGACCTACACGAAAAAAAAAAAAATCGCCAGACGGAGGCAAGAATGTGGAGTAAGAAGAGAACAGGTGTGTGTGTGTGTGTGTGTGTGTGTGTGTGTGTGTGTGTGTGTGTGTGTGTGATGAGTAACAAGCATCATTACGGTGGTGGTGAAGGGCGTGGCGATGCGTGGATGATGATGTAGTGTGGTGAACTCATCAGGGACTCTCTCTCTCTCTCTCTCTCTCTCTCTCTCTCTCTCTCTCTCTCTCTCTCTCTCTCTCTCTCTCTCCATTCTTCGTAAAGCAGACAGTATGTGTGTGTGTGTGTGTGTGGGGTCTGAGTGGCTTGGAGGGGACGGCGATGACGGCTGTGGCGGTGATGGTGGTGGTGAAGGTTGTGGTGGTGGTGGACCGGGGACGAAGGTTGGAACCGGGGCTTGGTGGGGAGAATGTTGGAGGAGCGGGGGAGGAAGGGGGTTGGAACGCAGGGGAGGAGTGAGGGCGAGAGAGAGAGAGGAGGAGAGGGGAGAGGGGCGGGAGGAGGAGGGCCCTGGGTTGTGTGGAGGTCCCCTCAGTGTGCGCTGCCTCCTTGTGTCCTCCGCACCGCCCCGCCGCTCCTTAACAAGTTTTATTGGCGTCGCTGGTGTCTCCTGCTGGTGGTGCTCGCCCGGCCGTTCTCTCGCCCTCACCATGGAGTGTCTACGGTGGCTCTTCCGAATACTAGGCAGGAAGCCGGCACCAGCACCCGCGGCGCAGACGGTAATGGTTGTGGTGGCTCTGGGCCCGTCCTTGCCTGCTCACCATGCGTAGCTAAGACGGTGTAGTGTGACTCTTGTCTGGTCGTCCTTCCTCTCGCTGTTGCCTTGCCTCGGGGGGGAAGGATTAAGGGGAGTCACGGTAGTAGTTAGGAGGTCGCGTGTACTTCATGACCTGACCCACTGAAGTAAGCGTCCCCCTGATCTCGGGTGTAGTACGCTCGTCGCCGGCCGGTCTGTCTGTGTGTGGATGTGTGCGCGTGCTTGTTTGTGCCCTTACCCTTGGCCTTGGGTGTGTTTACGTGCCTGCTAGTCTCTATGAGCGGTTCTTTTCTCCCCTCCCTCCCTTTCTGTGCGTTTGCAAGCCTTTCCCGGCAACATTAGCAGTTGCCACGTGGATGTTGTGTTACTTCATAGCTCTTACGGCTTGTCTGGCCTCTTTTTTTACGTCGGATAGTGCCAGGGCGGTATAGAGGGTGCCAGTGAAAGGGAGAGCGTGCCAGGTGCCGCTAAGGTAGGCCACAGTGAGGTAGAGAAGGGCCTCGAACAAGTTAGCTTTCAAGTGAGGAGGAAGGACGGGGAGGGGCAAGGGGTGAGGTTGACGGGTGCAAGGTGGGGGAGAGGTGCTTGGGTAAGACGGCGGATGAGGAGGAGGAAGAGGGGGAGGGTAACACGAGCCAGCCAGTGCCACGCCTCGCTCACCAACCCGGAACGCCCGCTAGATCCGTATTATGTCATATGCTACTTCGGAAAATACAAACGACCGTCAGCTATTTCCTATTCCCACGTGCCTTCATAATTATCAAAGCCTCCCGCTCCTGGCTGTCTGGCTGGCATCGGTAGCCGCGTTGTGCTTCCTCATCCATGCGCTTAGCTGACGTAGCGGTGCAGGGCGGGAGCGAGTCAGTGGGTAGGGGGAGAATGGAGGGGGGGGGGGTGTAGCGTGGAGGATGTGGCTGACCGGACTAGACGGGGGGCGGGGGGGGAAGGGGGTAGGTGGGTGGGTGAGGCGAGTGAGTCAGTGGGTGGATTCATGTGTGGGTAGGGCCTAGTGGAGGGGGTGGAGGCCATGGCAGGGTGACGTTGGTTGTAGCTGAGATAAGGAGTCTAGCATAGCAGGCAAGGTTGTGGGTGATGAGTAAGGGGTAAGGGGAGAAGGATGGGGGTAGATGAGTCACACGGGCGATAGACAGGTGGGGGGGGGAGGGGGGCAGATTGAATGGGGTACAAAGGTGAAGATTGAGGTAGGGGGTAGGGAAGGGAACTAGGGTGGATAATTGGAGATGGGGATGTAGGAGGGAAAGAGGAAGAAGGGGTAAGAGGGTGGAGGGGGTGGAGTTGCGTGCCTCTGGTGTGCTTGGTGGGATAAGAGTTTGCTCAGGTGGGGCTGGGTTCGGGGGGGAGAGGGAAATGATGGATGGTGGGGAGGGGGGAGGATAGGTTCAGATCTCCCAGGTGTTCAGGAAGAGTGATCAGTGTTCAGGTGCATTAAATAATTTTATTGAAGGGTTTTGTTTGTATGTATGTTAAATTATATTCACGTCTGACCATATCAACTTCTATTTATGTCTGTATCTAACTGCTTGGTATGTTTGTCTGTTAGGCATGAGAAGTGTGGAGGGAAGAGTGGAAGGACAGAGAAGGAGGGGGAAGAAGGGAAGGAGAGGAGGGAAGAGTATACTATAGGGGAAGGAAGAAACTGGATGGAATAAAGGAGGAACAAACAGAAAAGATGAGTGGAGGGAAGTGGAAGAGAGGGAAGGAGAGGAGACTAGGGGAAGGAGGAATGTGAATGAAAGGGAAGAGAGGAATGACTGAGGAGAGGGAGAGGGTAGAGGATGAGAGTTGGGAACGGTGTAGAGGAAGGAAAGAGGAGGAATAGGGGAGGGAAGAAGGGAGTGACGTCATGGCACTGAGGCACGGGGTTGGCACTGGGAGGGGAGGGAAGGGGTGGCACCTCTCGCTGAAGGGTGCTAAGGGCCCACCACCCCCCTCCCCCCCTCCTACACACGTCCACTTGTTGCTAAGCTGTATACTTTCCTCTCCACTTCAGTTAATGTTCTTCACGACATGAACAATATTTTACTCTTTCGTTCGTTCTTTCTTTCCTTTCTTTCTTTCCGATATACACAGTGTTTTACTTTTTCTTTTTTTCTTTTTTTTTGTTCCCTTTTTTTTCCTTGTTTTCTTGCTTACCTGCTTATTTTTATTTTTTCATTATTGTCTTCATTTTCTTAGGCAAGCTTTTTCTCCCCCTTTTCCATGACCTGTTGTTCTTTTCTATTTCTTACTTCCTTTCTATTTTTTTTTCTGTCCTACTTACATTCTTTCTTATATTAGTCTTCATTTATTAGCATTATTCTCCCCCCCATCCTCCTTTTTTTTTTTTTTTTTTTTTTTTTTTTTCGCGTGAGGAGGAAGAGCAGCAGCAAGTCATCCGCGTCATTACGTCGTTTAATGCTCGACTTCTTCCTTCATGGACGCTGCTCAGGAATGTCCGACCTCATGGCGCTTTCTTTACGTTCATTGTCCCGCCATTGACGTGGGCTGGTCGTGCTCACCTAATGCGCGTGTGGGCGGGGTGGCGAGTGAGTGGGTGTAGGTAGGTGGGTGGGTGAGGGTTAGGAGGAGTGGGTGGGTGTGGTGGATGGGTGGGTGGGTGTTTGTGGAACGTAGCGAAGGGGGGTTGAGTGCTTGAGAAGTTGGTATACATGATCTATTTGAAGGAGGGATGATGATGATGATGATGGTGGTGGTGATGAATAACTTAAGCTCATTACTCTTATAACAATGTCTTCGTTTCTAGGGGATGATTGTGGGTGCCTGCTTGGGTTGGTAGTTACATTATTTATTTGAAAAGGGATTGATGCTTGCCACAGAAAAACTCTTATCTTTGTCAACTTAAAAAAAACAACCACTTCAGTCTTCGTTTCTCCACTTAGGGGCCTTAATTAAATATGTTTAGTGCGAATAAGTGTTCTTAATGGATGACAGAATGATGGTGGTCTGACACAAGCGCTCGTTCATCGACTTGAAAACATATAACGTCGACTTCGATTTTCCACTTCACGGCTTCAGAATGGAGGCAAACATGCGAAGTCATTGCCCTCGGAGGATGTCAGTCATGCGAGCGATGCTTCACTAAGGAGCTCTTGAGGTTCGAAGACGTCACTTCAGCTTGGGATCATGCCTCAAGTGCCGGTTTTTCATATTGGGAGTCGTGATGATCAAGTTGCCCTTCGATTTTGTACCTTTTCCGTATGGGCTGAGTGCCATGGGAAGTATTGATCTCTCTTACGTTTTCCTCGAGCGGGTTTTTACAGGCTTCCCCCCACCCCACCCCCACCCCCCACCCCCACCCCACCTCACCCCTGCTTTACCGTAAATGTGTGTGTGTGTTGGTTTCTCTGTGTACGAGTTTCAGTATCGCGCAGTGCTCCGGGTGTCAGGGTGTAGAGCTATCGTGTTCTGTTACCCGGAAAGGCTTGGTCTGATGACGATTCAGGAAATGTTGGATGCTTTATTTGGCTTTGAAGTGAATGTGAAAGGTAGAGTTTCACCGCTTGACTGACTGGCCGACCGACTAACAATTAGCGACTGGCTGACACTAATCTTCCGGCCTGCGCCATGTTGACACCCATTCTTATCTCGTGAGGTCTGCTGTACATGTTGAATCTGATTGTGAGTTTATATTTACTTGATGATAAAGACTTAGGCCTAGGTAAATAACCGGCAAATTTGTGGTCATTGCCCTGCCGCTGCCATGCCTCCTTGGTTCTGCACTACCAAGTATAGGTGACACACACACACACACACACACACACACACACACACACACACACACACACACCAAGGCCGCCCAGACCCGTTCCGTTCAGCAGGCCGATTTTATGCCCCCTGTTTTTTAATTCTTTGACGCCGGAGTGGTCTGACTAGCTCAATGCACCACACAACTGGAGGTCACGTGTCCCCTGGAAGGAGTGTGACTCATGGGCAGCACATTAGCGTAACGGCCCCTCGAGGCTACGTGGAGCGGGGAGGGCGTCGTCGCGCATGCTGGCCAAATTAGCGAGGCGTTTGGCAGCACCTTCGGCGTGATGGAGAGGCCGCGGCGGGCGTTTCCGGTGTGTGTGTGTGTGTGTGTGTGTGTGTGTGTGTGTGTGTGTGTATAAAAAGTAAAACAGCCGTCGAAATCAGAAATACCGGTTAGCTAGTAGTGGCCTTGTAGTTGTAGTCACTAAATGCTTGCCCTCAATAGTTATGGATCCGAAACCATTCCCAAATTCGTCTGTTCTGAAGTGAGCGTTCCTGCAGGGTAATCAAGGGAGGCCACAAGGCGAGGAGAAGGCCGCTAAATGTGTGTCGGCTGTAATTACGGCGCGGCACACACACACACACACACACACACACACACACACACACACACACACACACACACACACACACACACGGCGCCGGAGTCCACACAGATTGGTTACCGGCGGAGGTGAAGCTTAATGGCAAGGTTAATTTGATGTAACCTTACCTGCAATCCCCCCCCCCTCCTCCTCCTCCTCCTAAATACCACCAACCTGTACGTGACGTGTCGATGAAAGATAGGCGCGTGGGAGCCAGTCGTCTTCAAGGTCACTTATAGAGTATGTAATGACCCCCCTCACGAAAATTGCTGACTTGAGAGGCTTGTATGGAGGGAGGGAGGATGAGAGGAAGCAAGGTCAGGGAAAGTAATGCATTTGAGGGAAGAAATGAGAAGGAGGGAGTGAATGGAGGAGAGGGAGGGTAATGAAAGGAGGGAAGAGATGAGAACTAGAGGAGAGACTACGTAAGTAAAAGAGGGAAGAAAGGAGAAAGAGAGAAGAGAGTAATGGATTGAGATTGAGGGAAGAAAGGAGAACGAGAGAAGAGAGTAATGGATTGAGATTGAGGGAAGAAAGGAGAACGAGAGAAGAGAGTAATGGATTGAGATTGAGGGAAGAAAGGAGAACGAGAGAAGAGAGTAATGGATTGAGATTGAGGGAAGAAAGGAGAACGAAAGGAGAGAGCAATGAATTGAGGGAAGAAAGGTGAACGAAAGGAGAGAGTAATGAATTGAGGGAATGGAGAAAGTAAAGAGTGAAAGGATAATGGATTGGGGGAAGAAAGGAGCTAGAGCGAGAAAAGAGAGTAATGGAGTCAGGGAAGAAAGGAGAGAGGAAGTAAAGAGATAAAGGATAATGGATTGAGGAAGAAAGGAGAGCGAGAGGGAGGAAGGAAAGAGAGGGAGGGTAGTAAATTGGCGAAGGAAGAAAGGAGACCGAGGAGGATGAAGAGAGGAAGGAATGGACCGAGGGAATGAGTGGGGGAGGGAGTTTAATGAGCTGTGAGATCATTAGCCAGTCTGTCGGGCCTGAGAGTGAAGGTCTTTTTATATTTTACTCTATCTATTTAATATCTATCTATCACGTTTACACACACGAAAAAAAAGCAAGGGAAACACGAATACAGTTTGAAGACAATGACTCCAAAATTGATTTACGAAGTGCAGAAGGGGAATACCTATACTACAGACAGCCCTCAAATTCTAAAGAGTCAATTTGGGAAGTCATTTTGGCAGAACAACCCAGCCGTAAGCCAGACGTCACTACGCTCCATCTAGATAATATATACTCCACAATTCATTCAGCCAGGTACACACACACACACACACACACACACACACACACACACACACACACACACACACACGAAGGCCTGAAGCTGCAGTTGAAGCCTCTAGAAGCCTAGCGAGATGATTCCCAGCCGAGATGCCGAGAAGGATGCGAGGGAGGGAGGGAGGGACGGCAGGGGGGTGCCAGACGTAGGAGGGCGGTGCCAACCCTCCGCCCTTCCCTCCCTCCCTCCTCCTTCCTTCCTCCCGTCTCGTTTTCTCCAAGGTCACGGCCGCATTTTCATTGCATCATCTCTCCATATTTCTTCCCCTTAACAGGGTCTGTACCTGTGCCAACTGCCTCCCTCCTTATCTTTTTTGTCCTTCCGTCCCTGCCTGTCTTCCCGGCGGAGCATGGAGGCCGCCCAGCCGCGTGACGGCCCGAGGTTTGGTGGTCCTCGTTTTTAGTAGTAAAGTTGAGGCGAAGGGAAGGTTTCTGAGATGCCAGGCCGCCAGGGGAAACGCTTGGGACTCGTGGTCGTGATTTATGAATCAGAGTTTTGTTGTGGTCTTTTATTTTTGTTATAAAGTGTATTATGACGGCGGCCCTCAGTGTTAGCTTGGCGGCGGCGCAGTGGCGGTAGGGGTCGGTGAGTCACATGGTGTAGGGTGGATGGAGGGGGAACTGGGCCGGCCCGTGGTTGGCCCCGCCCGAAATAACCCTCGAGCGGGTCATTACGGCGGCCTGGCCATCCCAGGGAGGCCAGTCGGCAGGCCTGTGCGGGCAGCCTCGCTGCCACGCCTCCACTTGAGCACTGGACTTGCCTCGGGCACACCCACATTTAAATATATTTTCCCTCATCAAAGGATAATTTGAGGGATAGTTTTTCACTGACATGCAGCAGTCTCATTGTAGTGTAGCCTTGAGACATTCTTGGTAGGCAAGTTTCTCTTACCATTAGTTTGAAATTTTATCTTTTCACGGCCACCGCCGGTCCGCTTTGGCCGCCGTGCCCGCTGGCCTCGAGGGTCTCGTGACCAAATAGGTCTTTTGAGTGCACACTAACCCCCCCCCCCCCACACACACACACACACACTCTCTCTCTCTCTCTCTCTCTCTCTCTCTCTCTCTCTCTCTCTCTCTCTCTCTCTCTCTCTCTCTCTCTCTCTCTCTCTCTCTCTCTCTCTCTCTCTCTCACACTCTTTCACACCGGCGGCCAGGCACTGCGTCTCAAGGGGAGGCGTTGTAACAGTCCTTAGGCTTAGCCAGATGAGGCTGGCAGGAAGGAGGGGGAGGACGTAGGGCATTCAGCGAGGCCCTGGTTACGGGTTTTCATCAGACGTGGAGTTCAGGAGTGAAGGGTCTGGCTGCGTGTTGCCGGCATGAATTAATGAATCTGGGATTATTAGCCTGGGAACCAAGTGCTGCCGCAGTGCTGAGGCTGAGCCCAGCACACAGACGAAATGGAGTGCCGATCGGGAGGCATCTCGGTGTGTTGGCCACGCTGACCAGGGTATTATTAGCTGCGGTGCCTGCCTGCCCCTCCACCGCCTCCCCACCATTCCTCATACCCATCTGCTGCCCCTCCTCCTTCCCCTCCTTGTAACCTCTCATCTTCCCTACACTTCCTGCTCTCCCCTCCCTTTTCTCCCTCGGCTGCCCCCACCAGCCCCTCCTGGGTGTTTACCCCGCCGTTCGTCCTCCTTCCGCCGGCGTCTCACATTCCTCGACGCCGCTCTTTGTTTGTCGAGGCAAGGCTGAGTGTACGGAAGCAAAAATACCTGCAGGAAAAAAGATACATTTACGACTCCGTTGAGAGATAATTATACAGAGGAATTGTCTGATCAGCGTCTCCAAGCCGTGGGCTGCTGGGAGCCGGGCGGTGCGTGTGCATGTTACAAGGCCGCGGCTGCTGAGGGCTTGGTGGGTGGGTGCCTCCGAGGGGTGGTCACGAGGCTCGCCGCCACCACCACCACAGCCAGGCTCATCCCCCTCATGCATACTCGCCGAAGCAGGTCATCCACTAATTGTCTGTAACCTCACACCATGTATAGAGAGGATAAAAGTGCTCCATTATGTCGCGCCGTCATGCGGTGGGCTTGGCCTGGTTAGAGCCGCCTCGGACACACGGCCGAGTTGTCGTCTCAGTATGCAGGACACATTAGTAAAGACAATATACACACTTGTAAATGGGGCGCGCCGGTGGCTGCTTCACCGCCGGCGTGTTCCTGAGCGTGACAGAGTTTCGTGAAGGCAGTGAAAGTGTGGAAGGGATTAAGATACTTTGGTTTACTTTTTTTCTGCAACGCTGACGTGAAGCACAAAAAAGCTTCATCTTTTCCTATTCTGAGATATAACATCACCTCCATCCCCTCCCCGCACAGTCACGCGGCCACAGCACCACTCATCTTTCCCTCCTCCTCTCTTCCTCTCCTCTCCCGTTCTTTGCTTTTGCCCCGGCAAGCAGCTCAGCCCCCCAAGCAGACCCTCCGTGTGGTGGTGGTCTGGCCGAGCGAGTCTTGTATGACCCGCGAGTGTGGCGCCAACGTGGCGAAGGACGGGACGCAGGAGGGGAGAAGGAAGGCTTGGGGGTGTGATGGCTGGCTGGCCTCCCCACCTCCCCATGGCTCCCCTGCTGCCCCCTCCTTCCCGCCCCCGCCACCGCCTCCACAGCCGCCTCTTCTGGGCACAATCATGCAAGTGTTGAGAGCCTGCGTCCCCTGGGGCTAGTCAGTGTCCCATCCGTGGGCGACACACACACACACACACACACACACACACACACACACACACACACACACACACTCTGCCATGGTCAGTGCCTTGCCATTATAGCCACCCCCCCCCCCCCCTTTTTTTTTTTCTTTTCCTCCACCACGCATGCTCCTGATACTCTCCCCCCTCCCCCACCAGCCTCATACCCACCCATCCCCCGCCATGCTCCTGATTCTCTCCCCCACTCTCTCCCGCCATGCTGCTGCTTATCACCCCTACTACCGCCCCTGCCCCCTCCGCTGACGAAGATTCATGAGATGTACTCGGGAAATGGCGATCACCAGATTTGGCTCCCTCGCCCCGGAGTGGTGACGGCGGCGCTAAAGTTTGACGGAATCCCCCGCGCGTGGGTGCCGCCGCCCCTGGTTTTCCCGCCCCGTGACGTGCGAGGCGAGTAATTAGTATATTTAGTGTGTACATCTTCCTAGGGCTCCACGGGTCCGCCACGCCGCGCCTCAGCTGCCACCCACCCTGCCAAGTGGGTCGACGGCAGGCCCTCGTGGCGGCGGCGGCATCTCATTCTGGCACTGCTCGTAGGGCTGGGGAGGTGGCACTGTCCTGAGAGAGAGAGAGAGAGAGAGAGAGAGAGAGAGAGAGAGAGAGACCTACCTCCCTTATAATTATAGCTCAAGGGTGTTATTTAGTATGGCATCACGCACCGAAATGTTAGCGTCGAGGTATATATATCTGCGACACTTCTAGACAAAGCATCGCCGTGTTCCAAGCTGGCGTGATTTCTCTACCGGGAGACGTTCCGCGGCCCGCCGTCATTTGTACCATGATAATATATGTGACCGTTCTCGAAGCGACGGTAAAAACACAGACGCAACAGACACAGCCCGTAAATAACAAGACAAACGAGCAGACAGACAGACACGAAGTAATAAGAGCCATAATATATAATCCTACAGCTTTATCTTCCAAGTCATAAAAGCAGAAGGGGTGTTGTTTCGCGTATATATTTATTGACATGTATTTTAGGTTGTTACAATTTTCCCAGTAATTCTACACGGTTGGAAATCAGTTGCAAGAAGACAAACAAGCGAACTATCAGACGGTAAAATATAAAATTAAGAGCCATTCTGTAATAATTCAATAATCTCTCTTGCAAGTGTTAATTTAAAGCATTGGGAAGGAAGGGTTTGTTTCGAGTATTCAGCGGCACGTGGTTTCATTTGCTGCCGTGTTCTTCATAATTATACACGGCGTTGAAAATTAGTTGCATAAACATTGTGGGTGTGGGTGTGGGTGTGTGGAGGAGGGGGAGGGGGGGGGGAGGGGGTCGTCGTGTAGGTGTGGTGTTCAGCTCACCTCGTCATTTGATCCCCTCCTGTTTCATGCCCCCCTGATCCCACCCCCTCCACTTCCACCCATCCACTCCTTATCATCCACCCTCCACCCTTACCATCCACCCACCCCTTATCATCCACCCTCACCACCCACCCACCCCTTACCTTCCACCCCCACCCTCACCTCCATATCTCACATCGTCCGTCCGTTCCCTAACCTCCCCCCAACCCCCTCCCCTCCCCACACACACAACCTTGTAGCCATATACCGTGATGTTACTTTATTTTTCTTCCTTAAATTGTGTCCTTTGTGATTTCTCCGTTTCTTTCTTTTTTTTTCTTTTTTCTCACCAACCCTCTATGCCTGTTTTTTTTTTTTCTTCCTTCCTCACCAACTCTCTATGCCTTTCTCTGTTGTCTCATTTCTATTCCTCCTTTCTCTTCTATGTCTCTCCTCCTCTTCCTTCCTTCCTCACCCCTCCATGTGTCTAGTTCGCTTTTCCTCCTCCGTTCTTTCCTCCGCCTCTCCTCTTCTTTCCTCTCCCCTTCATTCCTTTCTCTCTTGTTTCTCATTTCTCTTCCTCCTTTCTTTTCTCAACCTTTTCACTGTTTTCGTTTCCTCTTGTTCCTCATTTCTCTTCCTCCTTTCTTTTCTCAACCTTTCCACTTCCTTCCTCTTCCCTCCATGCCTTTCTCTGGTTCCTCGTTTCTCTTTCCCTTCTCCCCCTCCCTTTCTTTCGTCGCTTCATCCTGTGCTTTCTTTCCTTTCTCCCGAAGTCTTCCATCTTTGCCCCCGCTGTCACTCCTCCTGTCTTCACCTTTTCCCTTTTCCTCCGTTCTGTTGGTTCTTCCCTTCCCTTCCCTCCTCCTCCTCCACCCGCGCGTCTTTCATCTCTTCCCCTCTGTTTTCTTATCCCTCTCCAGAATCCCTCCTTTACAGTTTTCCTGCCTGCCTCGCCTCGAATTCTTTTTTTTCTTCCCACTACTTCTTTCGTTTTCATTTTCTTCGTCTTTTCTCTGCACTCTTTCTTTTTACCGTTCTTGTGTAACTTCATCTGATTCTCCATACTTTCGTCTTTAAACACTTCTCCTTACTTGTTCCTTTCTCTGTTATTTCCTTCCTTCTCCCCTTCCTTCTTTCACTCCTGTCCTTTCTTCCATCTCTCTTGTCCCTACTTCCTTCCCTCCTCTCCTTTTTTTCCTTCTTCTTTCCTTTCTTCATTCCCTACTTCTCTCCGTTCTTCCTTTTATCCTTCTATCCTTTCTTCCTTCTCTCTTCTTTCTCATTCTCTCCATCCTTTATTTCTTCCTCCTCCATCTTTCCTTTCTCCTTTCCTTCTGTTCTGTCTCTCCTTCTCTTGTCGTTCCTTCTCTCCTCGCCTTCCTTGCCTTCCTCCTTTCCTCGCCTGGCCTTCCTGTCTCCCTTCCTCCCTCCACACCTCGCCTGACTCTCGCCGTTGTGTACCAGCGGAAGCATTGTGTTGTGTTGCACGTAAATTGTGTTGCGTCAAGAGCAGAAAATTGCCGCGCCATAATGCTTATCCTCCTTGCCAACGATGAAATGTTTTATGGCGGATGGGGCGTAGGGGAGAGGAATGGCGAACTTAATTTTTTTTTTTTGTTTTCCGTTTTTCATTTTTCTTTATTTCTTCATCTTCGTTTTCTTCTTTATTATTTTCTTTTCTTGTTCTTATTCTTCCTCTTTTCTTCTTCTTTATCGCCCTCTCCCTCTTGTTCTTCTTGTTTCTCCTTTTCTTCTTCTTTTTCTTTCTCGTCCTGCTTTTTCTCTTCCTCCTCTTCTTTTTCGTCCTCTGTTTTCCTCTCAGTTCACTTCTTGAGAGAGAGAGAGAGAGAGAGAGAGAGAGAGAGAGAGAGAGAGAGAGAGAGAATGGCGCAGTTGTTTACATAATATTTCTTGTTTTTGTCGCCTTCGTCTCTTCCTTGTGTGCGAGCCATTTAGCGCCCAGCCACCGCCCGTGTGTCTCCATTGGTGATCACGAGGTGTGTCTTGATGAACACCTCTACAATGCCCTCTTTGTGTCTCTGTTCTCCCCTCATTGTGCCCCTTTCTCCCCTTACCTAATCGTTCCCCTCTCCCTCCTCCCCTCTTCTCCTCTCTCTCGTCCCCATCTTCATCTATTTCTCCATCTCGTTCCTTCTTCCCCCTCATTCTCATCTTCCTCCCTTCCTCATTCCCCTCGTCCCCGCCTTCCTCTCTTTCCCCTCCCCGCATTCCCATTCTTTCCCTCTTCCCCCTCCTCTCGTCCCCATCTTCATATTTTTTCTTCATCTCGTTCCTTCTTTCCCCTCATTCGCATTTTCCCCTCTTTTCCCTCCCCTCTTCCTCTTTCCCCACGTTCCCACTTTCCTCTTTCCCCTCCCCGCATTCCCATTCATTCCCTCTTGTCCATATTTTCCCCTTTTTCCCATCCCCTCGTCCCCCTATTCCCTTCTTCCCTATTCCCCTCGCCCCCACCTTCCTCATTTTCCCCTCCCCGCTTTCTCAAATTCCCCTCTTTCCCCTTCTCACATCCCTTCCTTCCCCTCTTTCCCCTCCCCTCATCCCTATCTTCCTCTTCCCCCGCCCCTCGCCACCATCTTCCTTCTCCATCCCCTCATTCCCTTCTTCCCCTTCCCCCTCATCTAATTGTTCCCCTTTCCCTCCACCCTTCGTCCTTATCTTCTCTTCCCCCTCCTCCTCCCATCGCCATTCTCCTCTCCCTTCGTTACCATCTTCCTTTCTGCTTCATCCTCTCGTTCATCTTCCCATTTTCTCATCTTGTCATGTTTTCGTTTCTTTCCTCGTTTTCTTTTCTTGTACCCGTCTTTTTTTTCTTTTCTTTTTTTCTCCTTGGTTTTGTGTCCATTGCTCATTCTTTTTCCCGTTATTAGCGTTGTCTGGCATGTTTCCTCTCCTCCTCCTCCTCCTCCTCCTCCTCCTCCTTCCCGCCGTAATACATCTTGGCATTTTTCATTATCCCTTTTTCTGGTCCATGTTTTAGCGTTTTTATTCACTGCTCATTCTTTTTCATTTCATTATTATACTCTGGCATATTTATTCTCCTTTTCACTTAAGTACTTGTTTCCTCATTCCACCTCAGTCTCACTCATGCCCTTCCTTTTTATTTTTCCATCCCATTCTCTCTCCTTTTCACTTTACTTGTTTCCTCATTCCACCTCAATCTCACTCATGCCCTTCCTTTTTATTTTTCCATCCCATTCTTTCATCTCATTTGTTTCATCATTCCCATTCTCTCTCAGTCTCCCGCCATGCCCTTTAATCTTTTTCCATCACATTCTCTTCCCTTTTTCTCTTTTCCTGCCCCTTGCTCTCCCCCCGCCCTTCATTTTCTCTTGATGCGCTGATGGCTCGACGTCTGTTTGTTGTTTGCCCATTTTTTTCTTCGGCCTCCAAATCGCACTCGCTCAATAATAGCTTTTCGGGCACGGCTCCCAGACTATTAGAGATATGAGTGGTGGCGTGTGTAAGCGGTGGGTGCTCTCTCTCTCTCTCTCTCTCTCTCTCTCTCTCTCTCTCTCTCTCTCTCTCTCTCTCTCTCTCTCTCTCTCTCTCTCTCTCTCTCTTTCGTAAGTCACTTCAGCGTGTCTTCCCGTCCACTTGAGATCTTGGCCGCTTCCTCCTTCTCCTGGTCTGAGTCGTAGGACTAACCCGTTAAATGGGAGGGCGGGGAAAGGGACGAGAAAGGGAGGGTAGGATTCGAGGGCCCACATTCTCAGGCATTTCAGGACTTCGGTAGAGGTTGTTGTATTTCCATGAGGGCGGGGAAAGGGGGCGGACAAAGAAGGGTAGGAGTTGAGATAAGAGCCCATATAGGAGCAATAAGTAGTGGGCTTTTTTTTTTTCTTTTTTTTTTTGCGCCCTTGCACCGTCTCCTCTGCTGTATATATATATAAAAAAATTAAAAATCGGGTCTTTCGTAGATGTTGTAGGTATTTTCATGGATGGTGTTGAGCCTAATGATAGTTTAAATTTGAAAACACTCATGAGAACCCCGACTAATCACCCTTGTGCCCTTTGGAAATACTTGTTGTGTGAAAAGAAAGCGTCTAAGAATAGGGACAAAGGTTTTCGGGTTGAGGGAAGGGTGGCGTGGGCGTGGGCGTGGCGGCGGTGCTCAGCTTACTCCAGTGGGTTAACTTGTTCCCTGCTCCTTGCACGACCTCGAACTGCTCTCACGCTTCCTTCCTTGAGGCGCCACTCAAGGAAGTCCTCGAAGTTATGAGATCATGTTTCTCGGTGTTCCCTCGGCATTCCTCAAGCACCAGTTTGGGGTGTTAGGTGCTGCAGCGTCGCGGGTTGGTTGCTTGGGTGTGGATGCTGGAATCGGATGGTGGTTTGGTGGGGTGTGGGGAGGGGGTGGGGTGGTTGGGAGGTGTCTTGTTTCAGTTGCAGGCGTTGCATCACAGAACCAGTACTGTTGGTAAATCCCTGTGACTAATGCCTTGTTCATGACGCCCCACTCTGGAGGTCGCCTTTACCTGCACCAACTTGGGCCAGCCATTGTGCCGTCCGGAGTCTTTGGAAGCGGTCAGGAATCCGTCGGCGTCCCTCTTGCCGTTGTGAACTTCCCTCGTCGCGTCGTCAGTACCCTCGTCACCTGAATCTTCACCGTTCACATCGTCATTGTATCTCCCGTCATCGTCAGCCGTTGTCCTCAGCATCAAGCTCTTGTCATGATGATGCTCAGCGCCCACTTCCAGGAGGCGTTCCCCTCCTCCTGCCACTACTGCACCTTCTGGTCCGTCCGCCGGCGCGCCCGTCCCTCCGTGGCCGTCCGGGTGCCGAGGATTCCCAAGACATCCATGGGCATCCTGCAGTGCCAGAAGCTGTTCTCCGGCATTAATGGCCCCGTGGACAGCGAGCCCGAACTGACGCCTGTGCAGGAGCCGCCCGTCCATCAAGCCGTTCAGCCAGAGCCTCAAATCCTTGTCAATGAAGCGACAGAGAACATCCAAGACTCGCTGGAAAACTCTGAATTCTCAGGTCAAATTGACGCCCATGTCAAGGAAGGCCTGCCACAAGGGGAGGAAATCCAGAACTTCACGCCGGAGACAGAGGCCGACTTTTGCGCCGTTCCTTTCGGCGTGCTGCAGGAACATGTGTACCGCCCCCACGTAAGTCTTCCGGTGCCCCCAGTGAACTCGCTCGCGGCGCAGGAGGGTATTTAGCGGTGCGCAGCGATGCCGACAAATTAGCACTTTACGGAAATGAATGATGGTGCCAGACTCCTAAACGGTGCTCACACGTCAGCTTTGCAGCATTTCCTTACTGTGGGTGAAGAACAGTTTCATTATAGTCGTAAATTCTTAGTCCTCCTCGAGAGCCAGTTTTCGTTGGTGGTGCGAGACATCGTTTTCTTTAGCGGCCACCAGTTGCACGAGGATGGGGCGGCGCCGGGGGGGGGGGGTCGCTGCGTGCTCCTGATGGCTTTCTCACATGTAGAATGATTGACTCCGCCACGCATACGACGAAGAAAATAAATACCATAACAAAGACGACAGAGACAGCAGAAATTAACTGCAGGGCAATGAAAGCAAAACCCTTAACCCCTAAGCGCTTCACGACGTCATAGAAGGAAATAACCAACCAGCCAAGAATAAGGAAGCAAAGATAAAAAAAAAAAAGAGATACATTCACAGCATCAACACAGGACAATGAAAGCAAAACACAGAACCCCAAAATACCTCACGACGTAATAGAAGGAAGTAATCAAACAGGAAGCGAAGAGAAAATGAGAGATGCACATACACAGCAGAAATGAAACACAGGACATTCAAAGCACACACCGCACTGTTTTCGTAAGGTCGGGGAGTGGGGGGAGGGGGGAGGAAGGGGGGCATAAGCAGTTATTCTCGCCCAGCTGATGTATGTGCGGCGGCGGCGGCGGCGGGGCGTATGTGGCAGCGACGCCAAAAAGCCCATTCGTTCTTTGGCTGAGGTTGTATTTGTAGTGTTTGGGGCGACTACGACGACTCGGGTGGGCGCGCCAAGTGTGTGTGTGTGTGTGTGTGTGTGTATGTGTAGAGCTGATGATGACTAGGACGATGATGGAGCACTTTCACCATCTGTTCTGCTCCCCTCATCCTCCCTCACCCAACTTTTCCCCTCTTCCCTTTCCTCCTCTTGTCCCAGATTTCCCCTTTCGTTATCCCATCTTGTCACCCAACTTCCTTCCCTTCTTATCTCATTATATTACAGTTTCCCTTCCCTCCCCTTCCTTCTCTATCACCCTTCACCTAACGTTTCCCCTCCCTCTTTACTCTCCTTTCCTCCCTACCCCTATTCTCCCAAATTTTCCCTTTCCTTTGCTCTTTTTCCACTCTCCTTTCCTCTCTACACATATTCTCCCAAATTTTCCCTTTCCTTTGCTCTTTTTTTTTCACTCTCCTTTCCTCTCTACACATATTCTCCCAAATTTTCCCTTTCCTCTGCTTCTCTCTTTTCCATGTCCAACATTGTCCATCTCCATCTTGACCTCCCTTAGTTTCTCCCTTACTCCCTTAGACAAAATCTTTCCCTCCTCCCTTTTCTCTCCCTTCTTACACATTTATTACTCCCCATTTCCCTCCCTTCCTCCTCTTTTATTGCCCCATACCTTCATCTTTCCCTCATCACTCCCTTCTGTCCCATTCTTTCCCCTTTATCCTTACTGCTTCACTCCTTCATTCTTCCCTCATCTTTTTTTTCCTTCGCTCATTATTCCCTTCCTCCTCTCACACAAGCATTCTTCTCTGCATCTTCCTCCCTCTCTCTCTTTCTACCTCTTTACTACCTCATTCTTCCTTCATCTCTTTCTTCCCCTTATTCCTTCTTTCTCCCCCTCCTTCACTCCCTTCCTCACACAAACATCGTCTTCCTTCCTCTCGCTTCCTCTTCATATTCCCCCCCTCTCTCTACCTCTCTATACTGCCTCATTCCTTCACCCTTCCCTCACCTCTTTCCCTTCTGCTCCATTCCTTCCTCCTCCATCATCATTCACCCTTCACTCCCCCCCCCCCTCCCTCCTGCCCATTCCCCCCTCGCACCTGCTGCCCCATGATAAATAGCCCGGCCCACTCACCTGTATTTTTCGGCCTTGACTCTTTAAGGAACTATTTTGATCGGAGGCCCAAGCGTGCGCACTCTCTCTCTTCCTTCGCTTGCTTCCCATTATTAGTTTTCTTTCCTCTATTACGTCGCGAGTGATTTTGGGGGGAATGTAGTTTTGCTTTTGTTGTTCTGTATTTATTTTTTTGCTGTGTTTCTGTATCTGTGTTTACCTCTTCGCTTCCCCATATTTATTTATTTTTTATTTTTTATTTCGTCGCGAGCCATTTTGTCATTTTTGTTGGGTGTATTTTTTTTTTCTTCATTGTTCTGTTTCACTTCTGCTGTGTCTGTATCGCTATATCTTTCTTTACACTTCCCTTCATTATTTTTGTTTGTTTATTGTTTCCTTTATTACGACGCATATCATTTTGGGGCTTGTTTTTGCTTGCGTTGTCGTGTAATTTATTTATTCTTGCTGTTTTTACGGATCTGTACCTTTGTTTTCCTCTCCGCTTGCTTATTCATGGTTGTTTCCTTCTGTTACGTCAAGAGTAATTTTGCGATTGAATTTTTGCTTATCTCTACCTATGTTTTCCTCTCCGCTCTCTTATTCATGGTTGTTTCCTTCTGTTAGTCTAGAATTATGTGATTGAATATTTGCTTATCTCTACCTATGTTTTCCTCTCCGCTCTCTTATTCATGGTTGTTTCCTTCTGTTAGTCTAGAATTATGTGATTAAATTTTTGCTTATCTCTACCTATGTTTTCCTCTCCGCTCTCTTATTCATGGTTGTTTCCTTCTGTTAGTCTAGAATTATGTGATTGAATATTTGCTTATCTCTACCTATGTTTTCCTCTCCGCTCTCTTATTCATGGTTGTTTCCTTCTATTACGTCTAGAATTATGTGAGTGAATGTTTCCTTTCATTTCCAGTATTTTATTCCTGCAGTGTGTGTGTGTGTGACCTCGATCCTTTTCCTCTCTCTAATTGTTTGAGGAAGTGCAGGAGTGACGGGGCCGGGCAGGTGTGGGTGTGGAGAGGAGAGGGATTAAGGCCAGGTGTGTGGAGTGCCTCAAACATATACCTGAGGCACTCCCCACCCCCCCACTCTCTCCTTCCCTCCTCCCTTTCTCCAACCTTCTCCCTTCTCCTATTCCCTGCCTAATGGAACCTTGGTATCCCTGTCCACTATCCCCCCGCCCTCCCCCTGCGTCTTAACTTGCTATATATTCTCTGCTTCAATGTTTTTCTTTTTAATGTGTTTCTTGTTGCATGTTTTCCCCCCCGTGTTCGGGTTTTATGCGCGTTATGGCCTTCATTCATTTTTGTCCCGCTGTAAAAGGCGATGCTGCGGGGTTACATGCTCCGCTGAGAGAGAGAGAGAGAGAGAGAGAGAGAGATTGACATTGTTTAATTAAGAAAAAAGTGTAGAAGCATTCACTAGGTGCCAGATGGGAGTGAATAACACACACACACACACACACACACACACACACACACTTACTGAGAGAGAGAGAGAGAGAGAGAGAGAGAGAGAGAGACACACACACACACACACACACACACACACACACACACACACACGCATGCGACTGTTTTAGAAGCGCGTGCAAGCATCGGGCGCCGCGAGGGAGGAAATTAACGTGGCCTCGACGAAGCCCCCGCCTGCGCCCCCCCTCCCTCCCCCCTTTCCCCCTCACCGCCCCCCACCCACCCACCGCATACCTGCCGCCGCCCCCCCTCAACCCACGGCCGCGGGTGACTCAGTGCCTCCGTGGGTGAAGGAGCCGCGGGTTGAGATGTTGTTCTTGTAGAGGAGGATCATCTGGGCCTCACCCGCCCCCCCTCTGCCCCTGCCCACTGTCCCCCCCCCCCCCCCCGACGTCACGGTGGTATGCGCCTAAAGATAGTGGCCTTGTTTGCTTGGTTTTTGCTTATTTTTATTTATTTTTTCGGCGGACCTGATTCACCGTTTAGCACACGCATATAATATTTGCACGCACATTCAAACTCGTACACACACACACACACACACACACACACACACACACACACACACACACACACACACACACAGTCCATTTTCGCGTTTGTTTGTTTGTTTGATTTATTGTTCATGCCTTAGTTCGTTTTATTGCGCGTTTGTGTGTGTGTGTGAGAGAGAGAGAAATATTTATGATGATGATGATGGTGGTGGTGATGAAAATAATAATGATCAGAATAATATCAGACTTTCAAAACAACACTTAATTAAGCCGAAAATTTACTAGAGATTTCAGAATGAGGTAAAATTTTAGCGTTCTCTTGCGGGTCCAAATGTTTAGGCGTGGGGTGGAAGTTTGTGATGTAGAATTGTCGGTTAAGGAGTCATTCACACTTTGGGGTTTATCGTGAAGTCAGTTTAACGGGAAATATGCCAAACAGTTACGATCTTTTAGGTAATATAGTGGAATATGACATGCAGTTACGATGTTGATGTCTGTTGTGAAGGTTTCCGTGTGTGTGTGTGTGTGTGTGTGTGTGTGTGTGTGTGTGTGTGTGTGTGTGTGTGTGTGTGTGTGTGTGTGTGTTTTGACGTACTAGTGGTTATCTCCGTCACACTATTGACTGCTAATGGAGGAATGTACGACACACACACACACACACACACACACACACACACACACACACACACACACATTAACAGACGTCACCTCACCCCACACTACCATTCATCACCTGCAGTACTCACCCACCACCACCACCACTCTCCTACCATCATTACCATTCTGATGTCTTTCTTCTCACTGCCAAGGATGAACCGACCCCCAGCTATGCCTTCCAAGACCCTTTATTTAGGCCTATACAGTCTAAGCGTCCATTTTTTAACGCTATGCCTACTCCTATATCGCAAACCTCCCCTCTCCTCTCCTCCCCTCTACTCAGCTCTACTCTACTCTACTCTACATTTCACCTCCCTTTGGCACCCCTCTGCTACTTAAGTTATCACGTTTCCTGCTACTCATCATTTATCTTGCTTCTTACCTCGGCATTCCAACTTCATTTGCTGCCCTGCGATCCGTTTTTTTTCCTCCCTGTCCACCTTTTTGTGTTTTTCTTCTTACCATCCCTATATCCCCTTACTTTCCTTATCGCGTTTCCCGTTTTCCCTACTCCATCTGTTATTTATGTTATTTCCTGGTTCTCTCCGCCTGCTTTTATCTCCTACGTCTTTCATTACCGTCTCCCCTCATCTGATGTCCAACCTTTTTCCTGTTCCTATTTGCTCCTTTCACTCCTGCTCCTCAGTCATTGGTGCCTCATTTACTGTTTTGTTTATTTCCTTCCTACTTTTCTGTTTCGTCTTTCATTACCGCCTCCCCTCATCTGCTGTTCACCCTGTTTCCTGTTCCTTCCCCTTTACTCCTTTCACTCCTGCTCCTCGGTCATTGGTGCCTCATTTACTATTCTGTTTATTTCCTGTTGCTCTCCGCCAAGCTTTTTATTTCATACTCTTGCCACCCCATCTGGCTCTCAACTTACCACCCTATTTTCCTGCTCCTCACCCCCTTCCACACACTGCGCACCTCACTCCGCCAGCCTCTGAGCTCACTCCCTTCTGAGTCTTCATGCCGCCCCTCATGCCCCCTTTAGGTGTGGCCTCGCTGTACCTTACCTGCCGGAGGAGTGTTGATGACGCTTGGCAAGGTGTTGGTAGCGGTGGCGGCGGCTGCGACAATTTATGACGACAAGGGAGGTTCCTCGTGAGCCCGGGATGACTGGCTGGCCGGAGCGGAGATTGAAAGTGTTCCCAGTGGGCCCATTCATCCCGCCTCGCCGCTCAACCATCTTCCCGAGTCGCACAGGGGGCTCATCATCGTCATTACCATCATCAGTGGGCTATAACGTAATCATTGTACTAGGAACGCGTCAGTGCCATTCTTATAACAGTGATTTCGGTTATCTTTTTGGGGTTAACGTATCTAATTCTTTGCACGTTATTATCCATCGGTTGAGGAGAATTCATGGTTTAGTATCTCTCTCTCTCTCTCTCTCTCTCTCTCTCTCTCTCTCTCTCTCTCTCTCTCTCTCTCTCTCTCTCTCTCTCTCTCTCTCTCTCTCTCTCTCCCCCCCCCCCCTTCATCCCATATCCCTCCCTCCCTCCTTCCTTCCCTTCGCCTAAAATTAGCACGCACTTCCCAGCTCACAACTTCGCTGGTGTCACATAACTCGCACACTTTTTTTTTTCCCTCGTTATTTATCGGTTCCCGCAAACCTGGAGGTGTCGCTCGCTTGGCAGGGGCGACGCGACGCTGCTGGTGTGTCCCCGATGGTGCTTCTGCGAGGTGTATGTGTGTGTGTGTGTGTGTGTGTGTGTGTGTGTGTGTGTGTGTGTGGCTATCCCAGTGCGTGTTTGCTCTCATGGTTTTCTGTTTATGTCGTACTTGGCCGCGGCGGCTCTCAAGGGAATTTAATTGTTTCCTTCTGAAGACAACTCCTAAAGCAAACATATCGTTGACTGATCTGAAGCTGGTGCCAAAACTTTGCTGGAGGAACCTTGGGGTGGGGTGGTAGTGGGTGGGAGGGTGGAGAAGGTTTTTTTGCTAGTTGTTTTGTTTCCTTTCTCGTGTTGTTTATTGGTCTTACGTTCGGGGGTCTCGCTTTTTGTGTCAAGACTAGTGCAGGCAAGTCCCGTGGAAGGAAACTGTTGATAGTCGAGAGTCTGTGGCGGACGATGCTGCAGTTGTATGTAACTCTCGGTGATGACCACGGATGAGATTATTAGGCCTGGATCAGTGAAGCGACTCGTTAGCGAAGCACAGACAACCATGAGGAATCGAGGGCGGCGTTCACGTTAGCCTGCGAGGGGCGGCGAACGTAAACAAGGGAGGAAGGAGCAGCGATGGCGTGAGAGGGGAGTCACTTGAAGGGGGAAACGAGGGGAATGTTGTTTTGGGGCCAGGAAGAGAGAGGGGAGAGTCGTACTGCGGAGAGGAAGACGGAAATTCCAAGTAGACTGACGGAGGTGGAGACAAAGGCTGGCGCGACGGACCTCGTGGCCGGGTCTGCTGCAGGAAAGGAAGCGGCGGGAGAATATTTGTCATGCGAGGGTGGGAGTGCGCGGCGCCCCAGGTGCAAGGCGTCACTGGCCAGGCACGCGCTGCGCCTCCCACATCTTGGATCTGAAGGCACAAAGAACACATTTAGTTATTTGGGATCAAAATGGCAAGTTAAAGGCACGTGAGGGCGAGGATGATGATGATGGAGAAATTATGATGGCAAAGTGGTGGTGGCGGTGATGTAGTGGTGATGGTGTACGAGTGTGACAGGCGACGGGAGGGATGGAGATGACGGACCACATTACTGCCTTGACCACTTTCCAAAGTCAACTTGGCACCCTAGGCTGTCACTGCAGCTTTCTCGGAACTTGTGCTCGCAATGACGTACTGACCAATCTAACTCACCTTCGTCCAGCTGCTGCCTGCATGGGACGGTCGGATGCCTGCCTGGGTGTAGCCCACGACGCCTCGCACGCCACGCCCAGCCCTGCCCCGCGTGCTGCATGCTTGCCCTCACACCTGAAGCTTCATTTGGACCTATTTGTGTCCACACTTCGGGATATTTTAAGTATTAAAAGATTAAAGCACTGTGTCGCGCCCCACGTGTATGACAGGCGCGTCGCAATTTTAGTTTGGTTTTCCTACAACATTTGTTACGTAGGTGACACTGGGAACCTACAGAAGATTTTTTCCCCGTTGTGAGGAACATTACTGCAAACCTTGACTACACCTACGGGTGTCTGGGAGGGAAGGTCAGCCTAACCCAGATCTGCGCAGCCCACAAGCAGGGCTCCCAATAAGGGCCTAACCTCGATCAAGCCATTGACCGTGAATCACTCCCATCAAGCACTGCCTCAGGCGGGGAGGGGAGGCCCTGCACGGTGAAGGTTGAGAGATAAAGTAGCCTATGGGAATATGTGCGAAGTTGGAACTGTAGAGGGAGCAAAGGGGCGTGGCCAAGATGGGCGTGTGGGAATATCAGGAGGCTGGGGGAGGAGCCAGGAGGAAGGAACGAGGGGGGTAAGGGGTATATGAGCCCTGAGTGGTGGGCAGCTGGGGAGGGGCAGGGGGGTTGGAAGCTGAGGGAGTGGGGGTGGATGCGAGGTCTTAAGGAGTGTGGCGACCTGTGTGACGACACAGTTGTGGTGGTTATACCCGAGCACCAGCACCCAGGAGCAGCAGCATGGACCCAGCCGCCCAGACCACTCCGGTACGGGCTCCACCCGAGGCCGAGCGGCTGCCGGGCTTTGCCGCGGATGTGAAAACAAGTTTGCTGATAAAAACAAAGAATTATCGGGATGCTTGTAGATAATGATCTGAGTGTGAGCGTTGAGGTGGTGATGGGGCGGTGTAGGGGCGTCGAGGGCACCGGCGCGGCTGACGCATGATGGCTGTGTGCTCGGCGATGAGTGGTGGACGCAGATTGTATTGTACTTGTGCGGTTTGTGTTTCTTTGATGACTTGGTGCGTGGGTCTCGTCGACTTGGTAATTTAAGTATTTCAAACACTTGTTAAGCGAAAGTGGTATTCATCGTCACCCCGAAGTGGAATTATTTATTTGTGTTTAGTTTCCTCTCCCTGCTCGGCGTCACAAGCAAAGAAAACAGTATACCAAGGAAAGTGTCTGCTGACTGAAATAGAAAGTAGGCTTCCGTCCCCCAGTGGTCAGTACGAGTCCTATTCATAGAGCCAACGCGTGCCGCAGCTGTGGCGCCGCGGGTGGGCCTACGCCGGGGGTGGAAAGACGCGTGCTTGCATCATATTTAATGGTGTTTTGTTACCTAATATTGCTGCTGCTTCTTTTTTTTCTTAATAGTGGAATATTTTCTTTCTGGACGCTGATTGCATGAATTTCTTTTCAGGCCAAGGCTGAAGGTGAACAGAAGGATGAGGTGAAGAAAGAAGAAGCAGCATCAGTTTCCCCAGTAGTGGAGGAAAAGCAGGAGGAGGCAGCAGCAGCGCCCGCTCCAGCACAGGAGGAGAAGAAGGAAGAGGCCCCCAAGGAGGAGGAAGCCCCCAAGCCAGCTGAGGCCCCGGCCCAGGAGGTAGGTGTTGCCGTGTATAGACCTTCCCTTACCTGTCCCCTGCACCTGGACCAGTTAACAACCCTCTAGTCTTAGTGTGGTGTACATAAAGGGCATCGTATGTCGCTGGGTGTGTATTAACCCTGCATTAGTGTTGCTACTGCTGTCGAGAGGTATTAGTGTGCACTGGAGGAGCCGTGTCAGAATGCTCGTTGCTGCTCGTAACTGTCTGCGGCTGGTTGGTGTCCACACACACCCATCCCACAGCTGCTTCCACACAACCAGCTTGACCTGCTACTTATAGTCCATCTGGTGGAAAAAAAAATCTAATCATGTAAGAACAAACAGCCTCAAACCTTCCTTTATCATGGGAATCCTGCCAGCGGTCTAAATTGGAACGTCACTAAAAGTCTAAAGCCAGGTAATAGTGGTCTCATTAACTGCACATTCTAAAGGATTGGCTCTGAATGAGATGGACCTTAAGTGCAATGAAGCACCAAGCAAAGAATGGATAGCTGTGTCCTGCATGTTGCACTAGTCTAGTGCAGCAATCTTTTGCACTAACAACATACATATGGCATGGCATACATTACAACATATTTCCTAATGAGCAATATTGTCTTGTCTCTCCTTCTCTCTATCATGTCAACCCCTTGCTTGGGCAATAATGTTTTTGGTATAAATGACCTGTTTGTCTTGACATGGATTAATTGGCTGTGTGACAGGTACTTACGTCTTCAAGGATTTTCCTCACCGCAAAATCTAAAGAGTAGGCAGTATGAACATTTACTTACGGCAGACAATCTTCTCAAAGCCATGGCCAAGTGTTCAGCCTGTTCCCTACATCCACCTCGCACTGATCCTGGTGTTGATGCATGACGTCTGTCTGTCCTCCTACTGTTCTTGCCCAGCCAACAGATGTCACCCAAGATGTGTTGATGCCCAGCAAAGAGAATGTGCCAAATTATTTTGTGAAGATACGTACTACCAAATCTGCATGATGCTCAGATTTGATGTATTGCCTTCAGGCTATTTTTTTCCCTTGTGTTGTGTACAGCCAAGCATGAATTTTACAAATACTAACTGAAAGTTGTATGAGGAAAAAATATTTAATGAAAATGATTTTCTAAAGGATGAGTCACAACTTAATGAACTTTTGTCTCAGAATAAACATTTAAAGATGTATTAAGAATTGACTGAGCATGTAACTATGCTTCATTAATGCTTAGTTATTTAAAATGAACAAGATTGACTTCACAAAGAACTTTTTTTCTGTACTTCCTTTTTGCTTTAAACTTTCTATGAATTTACAATATACAACTTATTGAATGATTATGCAAGAGTGGTTGAATGTCCCATGAGTTGGAGAGAATGAATGTTTATAAACACTGAGCAGTGTCTGTTGCCTGACTTTCTGGAGGGCGCCGGGTGGGGGTGTTCTGAGTGGTCTGTTCACCTGTTGCCACTTACCCCCATTTTAGAGCTTGCCGGAGGCGACGTCCGAGGCAGCTTCACCACCCACCAGCGTCCCCCTCCCCTCGGTCACCCAAACCCCCACTCCCCTTGAGCCTCAGGCCGACCAATCCGCACCCCTCGCTCAGCCCGAACAGGTCTCGGAGTCTGAAGCCTCACCTGTTCCGTCACACTCAGATGTTGAAGTGGCAATGGAAGCTTCGCCTGAATGTGACTCTATGGCACCAACAGAAAGTCTACAAACTAATATTGTTAAACCACTTGAAACTCACTCAGAGCCTGATGCTTCTGTTGAACAGGCTGCTGCTCCAGCATCCCCCAAGGAGGCAGCCCCTGCTGGTGAGCCTGCTGCTCCAGCCACACAAGTCACCCCTGCAGCAGAGGCCGCACCACCAGCACCATCTAGTCCCGTCCAGGAATCCGTACCAGCTCCAGTTGTTGCTCCTGCCCCAGCAGAAACAGCACCTGCTGAGCCTACCCCAGCTCCTGCTGCTGAGCCTACCCCAGCTCCTGCTGCTGAGCCTACCCCAGCTCCTGCTGCTGAGCCTACCCCAGCTCCTGCTGCTGAGCCAACCCCAGCTCCTGCTGCTGAGCCTACCCCAGCTCCTGAGCCTACCCCAGCTCCTGTTGCTGAGCCTACCCCAGCTCCTGTTGCTGAGCCTACCCCAGCTCCTGCTGCTGAGCCTACCCCAGCTCCTGAGCCTACCCCAGCTCCTGTTGCTGAGCCTACCCCAGCTCCTGCTGCTGAGTCAGCTCCAGCAGCACCAGCTGAGCCTACCCCAGCAGCACCAGCTGAGGCTGCTCCAGCAGCTCCTGCTGAGCCCACCCCAGCCCCTCCTGCTGAACCCACCCCATCCCCTGAGCCTACCCCAGCCCCCCCTGCTGAGCCCACCCCCGCTGCCACAGTTTCTGAAACAGCAACTGTAGAATCCACACCACTAACAGAAGCAGTAGTTGAATCTATACCAACTCAAGCCCAAGAGCCTGTAATAGAGTCTGTTCCAGTTCAAACACAGGAATCTGTTGTAGAATCTATTCAGGCTCCAGCCACAGATGTTGCTGTAGATGCAACTCCTGCTGCATCAACCGAAGCCACTGTAGTGGCAGCCCCTCCCTCAAGCCAAGAGTCAGCCAAGACGGAAGCTTCTCCTGTTGCGGAGTCTGCCCCAAGTTTGCCTGCTGAAGCTGCCACAGCTGTCCCTGCTGCACCAGCTCAGGAAGAAGTTCAGGTATCAATTTCAGATAAAGATACTCCCTGCCCTAACCCACCTGTTAATGAGGAACTAACTGTCGTATCAGATGCCCAGGAGTCCAGCCTAGTAGAAGAATCCTTAACAGTAGTTGAATCAGAAGTGTGTGACACTAACAGTATGAATGCTGCCCCTCTCCTAGAAGAGAGTGAAGCAGCATCGAGTGGTGCCATAGTTGTAGATGAAGCTCCTCAGGTGTTAGAGAAAGACTCTGAAGAGTCATTAACACATGTGGAGGAAGCTGCATCAAACACAAATGAGAGTGCATTATCTGAGCCTGTCGTGGTGAGCGAGGAGGATTGTGGAGAGCTAGTAAGGGTGAACTCAGCCGACGAAGCCAATGACAGCTGCCGTCACTCTACTGTGCAGGTACATGTCACCAGCATATCATCTTCCCCAGGGTTCCCTGCAGGCTTCCAGATTTCTTTTTTTGCCCCACTTTTATATTCCTTATGAAAATAGATTCTTAGTATTTTTCTTCCTTTTTTCATTATGCTCTCGTTTCTTCAAACTCTGTCCCATAAGTACAAGGCGGCTGTACCTCAAATTCTAGGGTGTGTGGGTACACCAGCCAGACAGATGACAGCAGCTAATGGAGGCGGTTGCCTCAACTTGGGCTTATTCTCGCAGCATTGTGGGATGAATTTGTGGAACACAAACGACGTGGATAACTCTAGTTTTTTATTTACATCATGTTTTACTAGTGCATTCTTTGGCTGCCAAGTGCCATGCAGTTATTTTAGCAGCTATTGATATATGTTGCCTGTTTATATTTCTTCTCCAAGTGAACAATGTGTGAAGGGTTGCATGTGAAAATGACTTACCAGTAAACTCCCAAGGAGACCAGGTTGCTGCAGCCACACACACACACCCTTCTTGACAAGGAGGCAGCCGGGGAGTGCAGTAGCATCATGACATATGACTTAACAACTAAAGCTAATGCTTAAAACATTTTATACAGAGTGATTCTAAAGAAACTTCACCAGTTGCAAAAGAGTCTTGTAATATATGATTAAAAAAAATTTCTTTCATCCTTCAGATGGCACCACTGTCATGTGACAATGATTCACCAATGACGCCTGTAGACTGAAGCCTTCAGTGCATCACCAGTAGTGCCTTGTGTCCTTGTGAAGGTGTATTCCCAGGCAATGTGTCTTTATTATTGAGCAGTTTCTTACATTGCTGTCTTATGAATGGATGAAAAGATAGTTTCAAGAGAGTTATTCTGATACTGCTGTTCCTAATCAGGTGACAATATCAAGGCTGATTACACTTTTTGTGAGTTTTTTCTAACCACGATGGCACATTTTCACTTCTGTGTCTCCAGTCAACACAAATGGTCATCCATTGTTTCCTGTCATGTACACCTTCAGCTTATGTAAACAAACAACCAGCCATGGAATTGTTATCTTATTAGGAATAGAAGCATCTGGATATTACAGTATTTCTTATTAGTGAAGACAAGTTGCACCTGGGAAGACATTATTCTGCTTCACCAGTTGGCAAAGACTACCGGCATGACACGCCAGTCTACAGTTGACAGTGCTGTGGTGCCGTGTGACGGTGGTGCTGTCTGTTGTATGAAAGAAAACGTGCAACATATTACTATTTATTACAAGATTAATTTTCAAAGGGTAACATTTCTCTTGAATCACTCTCTAGTTACTCTAGAGGCATTATGGGCTTTAATATAGTTCAGTTATTAAATTACTAGAATGTGTAGAATTAAAACTTCAAATTATCTTACGGTTACATTAATAATTGACATGAATTACATAGAATTGTTTTATTGATATTATTTAATACAGCATCTTTGTTTCAGCCTTTGCAATTTACAATGTTGCTTATTCTATGCTAACCAGCTTATTAAATATGTAGGAACAGAAGGAGGAGGCCCCAGCAGCTGCCCCTGAGGAGAAAAAGGAGGTGAGTTGATGATGGGGAAGGAGGGAAGGATTTCACAACTTTAGAGGAAGGCCATTCTGGTTTGATAAATCTTATTCTTTTTTGGTCAGTGTGAAATAAGTGCCAATACAAGACACACAAAAGTAGTTCTGTCTTCATGATTTTCAAAATTTCCGTGTAGTCGTGCATAATTATTAGTAAATTAGTTTTGAAACAACTTGTGTCAAGTTAATACATTGTTCTCAGAATTCTTAAAACTGGCATCTTTGTTTTGTTTTGTGAAATCATTGACCTCTTTATGTGCTCTGTATTCCCAAGTCCAACTTTCATTACAAAAATGGGTGATATTTTGATAGCTCTGTGCATGGGTGAAAATGAATGAAAATAAACATTAATCTACTGATCATTGATTTAAAATATATACAAAGCCGGACAAGAAATAAATGTCACATTGTCACTTCTACTCAGTGTAATCAGTCAACAGAAACTAAGTGTTTTCATAGCTGAATAAAAGCCTTCAATACTTGCACATTGGTTGGAAGGAATTAAATAACATAATTTTTGAACAAATGTTGATTCTAGAGAGAGGTCTTTTTGCCTCCTGTGTGTGTACTGCCTAACTTCCTTTGCCTGCCAAGGGATGCTTCCTCCAAACAGGGAACCCTTGAACGGTTAATTCAATTACATTTATTAGTTCTCTTGTCAGTTTGCTTGAGATGTAATATTTGTCACTAAGCTTCAAGTCATCAGGGTTTAGGAACCAATGAGCTGATCATGTCGTTAGAGTAAAAAAGAAGTTTTCTAACTAAATCACTTTGCTTGATTGGATATTTCTCAATGTTACGAAGCTTCAAGTCATCGGGAGACTGAAAAGTTATTTCACGGGAAGAGAAATCTGCATCCTAGCCAGTTGTTGTGTACGCGCCTTGGAACAGATTGCCAAAAGAAGTGAGGCACCAGGAATACGTTCAGCTTTGCAGTGCACCCAAATCTTTGTGGTTCTTCCAGCTCAATTTTTAATATTTATGCGATACTGATTTATTTTAGCAAATGTTCCCTTGGTATATTCTAATACCAATATCCACAAAGTTTTAAGAATAGAAAGGTAATTTTATTATAAAATTAATAAAATGAAGATGTCAAATATGGGTTGTGCATAATGCAATGTTTTTAGAGTTAAAAATGAGCCCTGAAAAATGCAAAAACTTGTAGCAAAATTTTATATTGATCATGTAATGTGTTTTAAATCCAAATTTATTGCACACTGACATGTATTCCTATATTTTCAATCATCCAACTTAAGGATGTCATTGTTCATGTTCACGTAATAAAATGGATAGATATTGTTCATCTTCATGTAATAAAATGGGGCACCTTGCACATGCCCTTGGCAGATTTCAGGGAAGGTAGATATTACTTGACAGCATCATCAGTTGGGCAGGAGAGAAGTGTTTCATCTTGGCCTTGTGAAAAGGTAGAATAAAGATTACCTCCACCAAAAGGATGGAGATGAAAGACCTCACATTACTCCTCCATTTTTTGTTGACCTTGATGATAGAAACGTTAATTCATTTTCATCACAGTTTTCTTAAAACTTGTCAGTTTATTTCATGCTAAGGTCTTTTCAGCTTTTTGTAATTTTTCAGTGCCATGCCATATAGTCAATAATTCTTTTCTTTTATGATGGTACTATTGAAACCATTTAAATTTATAACAAATTTAGTGATATTTCATAAATTGGTCATGTGTTAAGTATGTCCTAGATGCAAAGTATTTCATCTCCAATCCTTAACTGGTGGCAATCCTTCCCGGGCAAGTCATTCCTCTTCCTAGGAACTTATTCTTTTTGGATGAGTTACAACCTGAGTGAATTGAATGGTAAAATTTGGGTCCATAGTTGACTACATAACTTAAATGAGATTCATTATTTGCAAAGACACTATGAAAACATATTTAGAAATGCTGCAAGTGTAAGATAAGAATATGTATGAGATAATTTGACATTCTGATTATGTTATTAATAAGAAAATTTTACTTACAGGAAGCTCCAGCCCCTGCTGAGACACCTGCTGCTCCAGCTGAGGTGAAGGAGGAGGCCGTCAAGGTGGGTCTGCAGGGCCTTGTCCTCAAGGACACTGTTTTGCTTTAGGTTGCTTTGAAAGTACCCTTTTTAAGCCTCCATGTGTTATCAGTTCCATGTATATTTTATTGGGAAGAAGATTGGTTGGATAATTAAGGAGCAATACTTTCAGTTTATATGATGTAGAAATCAAATGCAGTACTCGTAACTGATCATCACTGTTGCATTGTATAGATGATAGGTAAATAAACATTGTTCAAGATGCTTCATAATACAAGACTGTGGAAAGTGAGTTATGTCCTTACAACCACCTCATGGCTCACTTTTGATGAACCAACAGGAAGAGGCTGCCCCCGTAGCTGAGAGTGCCCCAGCTGAAGAGACTCCTGCTGCTGAGCCCAAGCAGGAAGAGAAGAGTGCAGAGGTGAGTGGCTAGTCTTTGCCTTGGATGTGTGTTGGGGTGTGCCAGGTCGGACTGTGGAGATCCCCTGAAGCTTGTTGGATGGTGGTTGTTTGTGCACTGTTAGCCTTATTATTGTCTCATTATAAAAGACAATACATACAATAGATTCTTTCCTGAAGCAACTTTTATTTCCTGCAATTCATGCAGCTTCATAGTAGAATGCATTTTGAGTTTCAGGGCCTTTTATGTTCTTTTATCTGCCTCTGCTAATTTCAGATAAATTTTCATGCTTCTTCAGTCTCTTAGCATTTTCTTTTTATTCATTTTATTCAGTTCAGCACAACAGCACTGCAGCAGCTTTATTAATGAGCTAAAATAATTCAACTGACTAGCACTAATGCTCACTACCGAGTCCTAGTTGGTGCAGTGTTGCGGTGTGGCTGTGCATGTGTGCCTTGTGCTCATGGGTGCCTTTGTCAGGTGGAGGAAAGTGTTCCCAGTGTGGAGTCTCCTGTTGTGGAGTCTCAGCCCGAGCCAGCTCAGGAGACTGCTCCTGTCAAAGAGGAAGCCCCTGTGCAGGAATCTTCCCCTGCTGAGGAAAAGACTGTTGCACAGGAAGCCAGTCCTGTTGTAGAGGAGGTTCCTGCTAAGGAAAACTTGCCTACACAGGAAGAAGCACCTGTCCAAGAGTCATCCCCAGTAGAGGAAAAGGCACCTGCACAGGAAAGTACTCGTGTTGTAGAGGAGGTGCCTGTGAAGGAAAATGCCCCAGTTAGTGAGGAGGCTCCGGTGCAGGAGTCCACCCCTGTGGAAAAAGTAGATCAGACCACAGAGAGTGCAGCAGAGCCCACACAACAGTCAGAAGTGATTCAGACCAGTGAGTCCACACCAGAGAAGAGTGCAGAAAAGGAAACCAAACAGCAGGTGAGAGTTGGTGCAGGCACAGTGATCTGTTCTGCCCAAAATATTGCAGGCTTCATTCTACTTTAAATTATTTTCCATTGTACTGCACATTGCAAGTTATTCCTGTAGTGGTTTTCCATTCAAATTGATTGAATCATTGTCCATCGTATCAGTTGCTTTTGACAGTAAGCTTCATAATCATCAGTGTTATCACACACAAAAAAGTATTCATTATATTTGTTACTTTAGTCACTGGCCTGATTTATTGCCATTTATACTTTGTGTGAGATGATGAATTCTAGAACACATTAAGTATTTATCACCTATTACAAAACTACAAGAAAATTTTGTAAATAATTGTACAAATAACTGAAATATGTATATACATAAAAACAACAACTAAATGAATAAATAGGTATAAGTAAAACACAAGTGAGCACAGACACAGAGTACTTGGAAGCAAGATGCTGTAGAGCACCGTCAACAATAGCAGTGTGATGTCACCGTGGACAGTTCTCGGCTGAATCGTCAGAACCACTTTGACAGGGCAGTTGCAATCAAGGAACTCATTGGTTAATGATATAAAATTGGTAGATTTTAGATCTTGCCAATCAAGCAGAAATATTGAGTTCCTGCACAAAAAAATTCTTTTAGTTTACATTGTTTTGTCATTTCTTACCCGAGGAAGCATCTCAGCATGATCATTGAAAGTATTGGGGGACTGGAGCTGCTTGCACTATTTTGTAGCATTGATTTTATTTTGCATTTCAAAATGTAAATACTGTTAACTTTGCCATAATGCTGCCTAGCTCTTTTCTCTTGCCATCTGCATTTCATCTGCATCTAACACTATATTTGTGTGCGAGGGGCATGGCTGTGGTTGCTATGGCACAGTGCCGGGAGTAGTAGGTCTTGGTATCCTGAGTAATTCTTATTTGAATGATTACAAGTAATCTTACTACTGTAAGTTTCTCTTCTTGATTACACGAAAGTGAAACCATATGGTTCATTTCATCTGTCCTTTGACCTTTGCTTTACCTTCCTCACTGGATCCAACTCTTCTTGTTCCACTGAAGGTCACTGAGGCTGCTCCCAAGCCAGCAACAGATGACTTGAAGGAGAAGGTATGTACATGGTGTGGCCAGTGATGTTGCTGCCCTCTTTAAATAATATTAAAATTGCATGATGGAATACACACCTAATATTTATGAGAATAAATAACTAACATGTATGTTTTAAGACATATCATCACAAGAACTGTTAAATAAGTAATTAATAAATACATAAGCCCCTTAAATATGACAAAATATATGGTTGTTAGAACATAGTGCTATTTTGTTTGTGTAATTTGTAGCATTGAAATTTAGATTTTGTGGTAGAAAGATTCTCGGTCCCCTTGAGCTAATGTGTAGGTCTGTAGTTCAAACAGCTGGACTCCGAGGTGGAGGCCATGATGAGTTTAGCAGGAGGGGGAGAAACGGAGGGTTGAACACCGACACTGGAAGGTCAGGGTTGTGGCTGCACCTGATTCTCTGTAGTTCAGGGAGTTAAGAGAACCAAGTGGAGTCAGAAATGCCTTCCCACAGTGCACTACAGTTTTGTTGTGTGGTGCAGTAAGATGAATTTATAGTAGCAGTTCTTGTAAGAAGTTTACTATTAACTACAAAATCAGAGTCTGCCACTACCAGTGTGTGAGAGGCTTTTCAGAGTGTCTTCCGCATGGCTCAAGCTGTTTTTGGCATAAAATTCTAATTGAAAACACAACTTATAAGTAACATAACTCCAGTTGCAGTTTGTTCTTAATGCTCCATAAAGAGTTATTGGCTGGTATTGAAAATGGTGTGAAAGAATCAAGTTCAGATATTGATCATTCTTTTTAGTTTAGGATTTTGGAATCAGTTCCTGCTCAGCACTGATGTGCGTGTATGATTCGTATTATATTATGTTCTGCTGTCAGAAGGTCATGGTTCAGCTTTGTTGAGTATGAGATTATTTTAGCTGCCTATTCCTTTAACATATAATCACTAATACTATGTGCATGAGTGTAATGCTTGGCAATTTACCCAATTTCCTCCTGTTAGAAAATTAATTTCCATTACAACACCTCAACATGAATGACATTACATTTTTCAGTGTGTTGTGGCATTATTATATTGGATAGGTTTCATTTAGCTTGCAATGCCTTGGGACTGACTTCTGAATGCTGTTGGCCTCAGACTGAGGGAGCTTTTAATAGAAATGATCAGAAAAATTATGAAGTCTTAAGTATATTTTGAACATTAAGGTTAAATTGACTAGAAAAGTACCACACAAAAATAAATAAATAAGTAAAAATAAAAATAAATAAATAAACATTCATGAGCAAGGTCCATCCCCTTATAGTCAGTTCTTACAATAGTGTGGTGCTCTAACCGAGGACTGTGGCAGGAGGTGCATAGGAGAGGGTCACTCATTCAGTCTGCTCCTGACCTACACCTTGCACATAATGATTTCTAGGTAGCAGAGACAAGGGTGTAAGGAGACTGATTGTATGCCTCCACTCTGCCCTGGGGTCTAGGCGAGGGTCTGTTGATTATGAGCCAAGCATTTTCACCCTTGAAGCATTGCTGTACTCATAGAAGTGGCAGGGTTACTAATATATGGCCCAGACATCAACTTAATTAAATACAACGTGGTCTGTGACAGGTTAGACCTTTGACCAATAAACAAAAGATGGAGTGAAGATCTCATTAACAAATTGAAGAAAGATTGTATCACATTGGCATTGAACTTAAATACTTTGTACATACTGTGAAATATGTTGTATAGCCAACATTTTTCACACCATTATTGCATTCTCTCTACGTTAAAGCTTTTCTTCTGTGGATGTTACTAACTGAATGGAGTGGTTTTGGCGTTGGCAACACTACCAAGATGTGACCTCTCATTGACTACACATAATTATTTAAGGCACTTTTGATTTTTCAGAAAGCGGAGGGTGAAGGAGAGAAAGTGGAAGAGTAAGACTAATACCTGTGCAATGCCACAAGCCATTCCACCGTCAAGTATAGTCATGCGCCATCCCCTCCTGGAGTATGCAGGTCTCGAGTAGAAGCAGCAACATCCTCCGACTGTTTTGGGTTACTAAATTCAACACTGCCGGGATGCTCTTCAACACTTGTTTGCCAGCTATTACACATACTATTTTCTGTTCTCCAGGAAGAATACACCTGCAAAGTCATAAGACAGTTTTATAGCTTTTGTTGTGGGATATTTTGGAAGTCTTCTCTACAAAGAATAGTGGTTGGTAGGCAGTGTTGCTGTGCCTTGATGCTGGCCGGGCCTGTTGGGCGGCCAGTCTGGAGGGCTCATGGGCCGGGTTCCAGGGGGAAGAGGATAACCATTTTTAGACAACCACTTAATTTTGTGTTACCCAGTGCACACATGGGAAAATTTATAGTAGTGGAGACAAATTGAAATCAACACTACTTGCAGCTGTTTCAGAGGCAAGTTGTAGTGTAAGAAGCTGACCATGAAGTGACAACTGTGATCACAGTGTCTCACAGCCGTGCATGTCTCCTACCTGTTAGTTCATAATGATGACTGCAAAGATGATGATGATGGTGTAGCCACAAGTGAAGTGATAAACTAATAACCCAGCCACATTCTTCCCAGATGGTATATAGACATTTCAGTTCTTCCGACTCTTCTAAACTGTGTGCACTACTTGTCTTGCTCTTCAGCGGTTTTTGAGGGAGGAGTGTAGCTGGGATGTGAACGAGAACATTTTTTTGTATAGTTTGTATTATGTATTGTGAATAAGGGTGAAATTTTTTGCTAGACCAAGATACTATGATTGCATCTATAATGTAAATTCTAGAAGGCAAAAATGGATGTTATTGTACCAGTAGTGCTTCTACTTTAATGGTACTTTTGTACTTTGATGACTTTAGAGAAGAATTATTGCATACCCAATCTCATTAGCATATTTGTATTGCTCACGTAGTAATGTTTTCTTTTTTATTACTGCCGATATGTTAAGTATAGTTTCCTTGATTGTTCCATGACATGTGCTTCTGCCTGCTAGTGTTTAAGGCCCAAGCACCATAAAAATTGCTGTTGCATCATATCGCTGAGTTCAGCAACTTGGGATGCCATTACTTCACCGTTCTTTATGCCTCTGGAAATTTTTTGGATGAATGTAGTGGAAATTTTTAGTCTTTATTTCAGGATTTTCAGTATATATGTAAACCTTAGGGGCAATCTTTATCTATCAAATTTATTACTTTTTATTATATAATGCTTAGGAAATAAACCTTTTTATATATAAAGTTTTACATCTGGAACAAAGCACTTGTCAATAGAATAAATTTAACCTTATTAGGGTTTCCCCTGTCCAGTATACAGAAGGTCACTCTGCACAAATCTTTAAGCATTGGCAATAAGCAAAATTTTACTGGTGCTTTGCTGTTTTATGATATCTTGATTTGCCGTGTAATAAATATATTAAAAAGTTTACACCTTGACAAGCTGGTTTGAAGCAACTTTATGCCAGCTCATCCTTGAAAAGCAGTTCTGACAGACAAAATGGTTCTCAATGTCATTCCTTGAAAAAGTGTGCTATGGTTAAAAGGCATTCAGAAAGGAAACGAATGTGTTATCTTGAAAACTTTCATCTAGTGATGGAATATTGACAAAAGGTTGAACGCAAATGTTTTTAAGGTGGGGTGGGCAGTATCAGCTAAATGACTCAGAACTGATCCCTTTGACAGTTGAGGATCCATTTTGTGAGGTTAAGCCTGTTTAGCTTGGTGTTTGAGCTTCTGTAATGTTAAAGAAATAAGTGAGAAGCTGAGGCGTGTATTACGTAAGGGAAATTATGTGTTTTGTGTATGTGAAGCAAAACTAAAAGCCAGAGATGAATTGATAAAGGGGGAGTGGTTTGATATGACATGGGAAAGGATGTAGAACATAACACATTTAGATTACCTAGTCTTGTGGAACAAGATTGTAAGTACATAAACCCAAAGTGTTGAAGCAAAATTTCGTGATTGAAAAAATGTGGTGGTGGTTGCTCCGGGAGGCCTCTGATGGTGAGTATTTTAAGGAACGGTAGCAATTGATAAGCAAAAATGTATGAAGAATGAGTGGATAAGAAAGTATGAAAGGAGAGCAGTGAAGGGTGTGTTATAAAGCACAACTGTGTGCCTGCCGAGGTTTAAGCTTTAACAAGGATGCATGAGCAAGAAAATGTGCTTGCCAAGAAAATATTGATTTTAGAAAATTGGAAATATATCCTGAGAAAGATTGTTACTTCAAACTATTTGGAGCATGGGCAGACTAAAGTTTTCAGATGGTTTGTGTCATTGGAAGATTCAAGATTCCTATTACAGGGTGTATTAATTTAGCAATGGCCAAAATGCCTGTGTGCTGCTGGACAGCTAGATGAAAGAGCATTGCACTTATTTACGATCCTGCTCGAGTGAAATAGTGTTGTTGCCATAATTTATATAGAAATAGAAAATATACCCAAACAATCAGCAGTGACAATAAAGAGAATGAATTTCCTCCTAGATCTTTGTGTGTGTGTGGGGGGGGATTGGGCAGGAGATCGCCACCGGATTGTGAAGACTTCATCACTCGCCAAAGTTTAATTATTTGTTGTACCCGAAGCCTCGTGAAAACATTCATTAGTAAATCATTGATTTAAAACTTATTTCTATATATTATTGATGAATAATATATGAAGTGACAGCGGTTTTGTAAAGCTTCCTAAAATATTAAATAAAAAGAAAGGATCAGACTTCGATTGGAACAAACCAGTGAAATTGTGTCGAGCTCGAAGCGAGCGAGAAGTCCCACGTCAGCCGCGGCCAGTAGCGTCGAGGCGGTGAGGGTGGACGGAGGTGCGGCTGCGTGCTCAAGGACATCTGGTTAGCTGCTCCCTTCCGGCGGTCATCGCGTAGTGAGCAACACTGTCGGGCCTTTGTGCCTCAGACGTGCAGGTATTCATGTAGTTGCATGATTTGCCCGACACACTCGGTAGGCGCGAGGACCTGACTTCATGAATGTCAAGCACCAATCATTTTGGAACAACAATTATCCCTTTCATATTCATCCGTCCTCCCGTGTGTGGTCCTAAGTTCCACTTGTCAATCAGGAAGTGTATTTTCCAGAAGTTGGTCTGGTGTGAGGGGTGATTGTGTGCTTTGTGAAGTCAAGCATTATTAATTTTATTGACCGTCGTTCTGATTGTTGACACGCGCGTCATATGACTAAACGAGCGAGCTATAACTAGATAACGACCATAAGGTCCCAGTCGTCTCGATTCCCAGTTGCTCCCATCCCCCGTTTCATTATCACCCTTCGCCTTTGTTTCATAACTTCCTAACTATTATCGCTAAGCCTCCCTCCTTAATACAGGGGAACGAACCTTATTGTTAAGGGGTGAAGCCCCCACAGAACCCGCTTCCTAGTACTTTCTGCGACTTGTTTCCTTTGCTTTGCTGCGTAGTGAAGATAGTTAAATCTTTAATAGGTTTTCCCTAACAAGCAACAATCGAACGAGGTAAAGACGTTCCGACTGGGTACTTCCCGCCCTTGCTTGACATTCTAGGAGGATAAGGATAACTTGTGAAGCATCCCTTGTGGCAAGACTTAAATTTTGTAGGGCGTCTTCGACAAGTTCAGCTTTCTCATTATATAAAGCCATTCCTTAATAGAGCATACATAGAAGGGAGGGGAATGGCTGTCCATTTTTTTGTTTTGAATGTCTGAAGTGTCTTATGTATACCCCTGCATTTTTAGTCATTCCTTTTAGTAGTTTAATAGTTATGGAGCTGAAACGGGTGTCTGGGAGTATAGTATAGTATAGTATATATATATATATATATATATATATATATATATATATATATATATATATATATGTATATATATATATATATATATATATATATATATATATATATTTATATATATATATATATATATATATATATATATATATATATATATAGAGAGAGAGAGAGAGAGAGAGAGAGAGAGAGAGAGAGAGAGAGAGAGAGAGAGAGAGAGAGAGAGAGAGAGAGAGAGAATGTGCACTGATGCGTGTTGGCAAGGTGGTAGTTGTGTAGGCAGCTCGTTGAGTGAAGGTAGGGAGGGAGGGGGATGGCTGTCTTTTTTTTTTTTTTTTTTAAGGTATTAAGTGTTCGAAGTGTCATATTATAATGTGTACCCCTGCATGCACCGCGAGCACTGTGGAAACGTCCCCCACCACTCCCTGGCGGACATGACCACTACTCTCTGTGAGCCATCCAGCCTGTCAGCGGCAGCAGCCTGTCGACGACGACTTCCCTTACTACCAAATAAGGTCAGTAATCTGTTTGGCTGATGAACTTTTTAGTCTAGATAATATATTTTTTCATATTTTATTGCTACTTGTGCGTAGGTATTTCAGGATCAGTCTGTAGACCTAATTTCGATGGTGTCCCGCGTTCCGTTCAGCGTTAGTGTTCCTCTGTTACAGATTTAATGACGCTTGTATATCAGTATTTTACCCTACCAGCTGTTCGTTCATTCATTCATTTAATCTAAAACCATGTGCAAAGACCGGGACTTCTAATAACAGCTGCAATGGTTATAGTGTTAATTTAGTGGTGATTTAGATCGGTGGTGGTGACTTGAGTGGACGTGGTGGGAGTGGCGGCGCCTGTGGAAAAAAAAAAAAAAATGGTGACTGCTCAAGGCAGCGGTGCAGCTGTTGGGAAGGCTAGTGGTACGGGGGGGGGGGGGGTCTGAATAAGGAATATGGTGATGGTGATCGGTCATTTGGTGCAGGAGCTTGTGATTGGGGCAGTTAGGGGTAGACCTGGTGGGGTGACGGTGATGGTGGAATAGTAGGGAGGTGGTATACATAGAGGTGCTGGTGGTGAGGCTACGTAGACATCTTGCCGCTAAAGAGGATCAGATGACATGTTCTGAGTAGTGTTTTTGAAGTAGGTTCGCCCACACCACCCACGTATGAACCAAGAGGTGTGGTAAATCGGATATAAAAGTGGTCTGGGGAGTCGTTGCCTTTACATTTAATGATTTTAGTTATTTATTCATCAACTGATTTTGAAGGAACAAGATTTATAGATAAGATATGAACCGCAGATGTCTTTGTAGGCTATCGATTGGAGGCTTGAAAAAGAGAGAGAGAGAGAGAGCGAGAGAGCGAGAGAGAGAGAGAGAGAGAGAGCGAGAGAGCGCGAGAGAGAGCGAGAGAGCGCGAGAGCGAGAGAGAGAGCGCGAGAGCGAGAGAGAGCGCGAGAGCGAGAGAGAGCGCGAGAGCGAGAGAGAGCGCGAGAGCGAGAGAGCGCGCGAGAGCGAGAGAGCGCGCGAGAGCGAGAGCGAGCGAGCGAGAGAGAGAGAGAGAGAGAGAGAGAGAGAGAGAGAGAGAGAGAGAGAGAGAGAGAGAGAGCTGGCGGTGGAGGAAGGCGAACATCTTTAGACACACGCCCCTTATGTAGAATTGATATAATTGTATTTTTGTTTATATTGAAAAAATAATGTATGTAACTATATCGATACATAGGGTGTTTGTCTTAAGTTATACATGTCTTCTTTCCTGAGGTAGCTATTCCCTCAGAGCTCTCAATCACAAACAGCACCGCTCTGTCGCTTTCAGGATGTGATTCTCTCTCTCTCACACACACACACACACACACACACACACACACACACACACACGAGTATACACCCCTAACGCGTATTCTCCCTCGACAGACACAGAAGCGGTCAGCTGGAGTCTCCCGAGCACAGCGAAACCTTGGAAGACTGCTGGTGCTGGCTGCGTGACCCTCGGCGGCAACTCTGGGGAGGTCGGCTGATCTTTCGTTCATTACACCTCAGTTACTGCTTACCAATGTCTTCAGAGTAACAGCGTTGGTTATGTGAAAAAAATTATGTGCTAAAAGGATACCTGAGGGTTACCCGGCCCGGAACCACCCCTAAAAGTAGACTAAACTTTAAAGTTAAAGGAGCACCTCGGCTCTAGGTACCCCGAAACGAAATGTGCTCCCGTCTATTTTGGGCCGGGTAATCAAACTTTGGCCTCCTTTTAGAACAAATTTTTTGCTCAACCAACGCTGTTAGTGTAAAGACATTGGTAAGCAGTAACCGAGGTGTAATGAACGAAAATTCAACCGACCTCCCGAGAGTTGCCGCCGAGGGTCGCGCAGCCAACATCCCCGGTGCTACGGAGTGACTGATATTATTTACAGGACAGCTTAAAACAAACTGATGAAAACTTTTGAACGCAGGTGGTGTTTGTCGGTGATATAGCTAAATTTTCACTTTGAACTAGTTTATTTATTACATATTTTCTCCCTCCTCGGCGGTGATCTCTCTCGGCAGCAGCTGTAAACACCTGACCCGTCCATCTGTCGCGTTCCCTCAGCAGCTCCTGTGGATAAGTTTTCCAGAGTTAGTAACGCTATTTTGTCCATCCACGGGGGCCAACATTGATGTGGCACATATGCACTGCTAGTTCGTGATGAGATGAAAATCAACTAGACTATCCAATTTATTTTCAATTTAAATTTAAGTATACAAGAAACTCACTGCCATCATAAACATCTTGTCAGATCATACTCGAATGAACAATGGCCTTTTAATTAAATCCCTTGTTTGAAAGTATTTAAATTTTTCATTGCATGTCAACCATATAGGTAATGTTCGAAATGTATACTTTGAAAAAAAAAATTGCTTGGACATTTATCATAGCAGTCGATTTTCACGATCACGAACTTGCAATGCGCATGTGCCACATCAATGGACATGAAACGAGACTCTAAAATCCTTGACAAAGCTACACACTAACAGCTCCCGGGGGAGATTTATTCTGCCTGAGTATCTATACCGAGATACTAAATATTAATGTTTACTGTAAACTACTGAGAAAAGGAATATAAATAAATGAAGACTACTTTGAATGATTCCCTTCAAATACTGCCTGAAGACTTCATGGTATGCTTATTATTTTACTTTGCACTTAACTGCTCTATTATTTGTGATAAAATGGGGAAAATATGCCTCGCGCCAGTCCTGAGTGGTGAGACGACTTAACAAACCCCCACAGTGACGACAGTGAAGAACAAGGAGATAAACAAGCGCTGCCAGCCTAGTCAACACGAATAGGTTCAGAGAATTGAGATTAATACTTGTTCCAGCTGTTAGTGATGTCTGTGCCTGTGATGGTTGCGATGTATGAATGAGTGCTTTGTGGATGTTATCTATACAAAGGGAGGGCTTAAAAAAAAAAATGTTTAACTGTTAAGAGGAAAACTTGCTGGGTGCGAAAGTCGTAATTAAAAAAAAAAAAAAATCTTGACAAGTAACGCTGACTTTGAATAATCGGGGCACATATGTAACAAGCTGGATCAACACTCGAGAGAAAAACAATCACGAGTGCTGTGGTGATACCTGAAGAGCCTGGTCATCAAGTAATGCACAAGGATTCGTGATGGCGCACTAAAATTACCGAGGGAGACATTTGCCTCTTGCGCTGGTTAATTGTTGGTGGAGAGAGGGCGGACATCTAACGTCGCTCATGAGTGATAAAAAGTAACAAGACAGGTAAGCACCAACAAACATTGGCTCGGGTCAGGGAGGAGATACAAGTTCGAACGCTTAATTATCTAGAGGAGGAAAGCGAACAATACTTATCGTGGCTTAAGTAGGATTCCTTGGACGGCACGGGCGTGGCGAGCCTGGCGGTGAGCGTGTGGGATCCATCTCTTGTGTCGTTTTTTTCCTTTTAGTTTTGTATAAGTTCTTGTTACTCGTCCACTTGTTCTACTCTCCTAGTGACGGAACAGACTCACTGAAAGAAGAAAAATATTAATAGCGTGCTCTCAAATGAACTTTTCAGCATTAACCGTGTTTGTGTACAATATATTAAAGTTACCAAGGCACAAAAGTATTAAGCCTCCCGAAAAATGGAACAGACTGGTGTGTCAGATTGTTAATGCCGTAACGAAACTGCTTGTACAAAGCTCGCTTCTTACCGATAAACAGAATAAAAGTGAAAAGCTCTGTAAGCGAAAACTCCCTGGTTTTCTTTGCCAAATTTTGCTCATCTGCTGCGTTTAAGTAGACAACTGAAAGTTTCTGTTTCTTGGTGACCTAATTTTAGCGAGTAAGACAACACTGGGGAGGACAGCGCACACAGCGAGGAGGTGCCAGACCACATGACTTGCACTTCACAAAGGCGGTGAGAATGGTTGCTGCCTGACGATGTGAGTGCGCGGGATATTTATCAACCGTCATTGAATGGATGTGAAGCAATAATCATTTGTGAAAAAGAAATCCTTTCATTTCGTAACTTGTAGGGAGGAAAAATAAATGAAGTGCTTTTTATGACCGTGGCAACACTGGCACTGCCTGGAAAGCGATACAAACGTATGAAAATTTTAAAAATTGCAAGAGCGAAGGTGACTGCAAGGGTAATGAAATTAAAGTAAGAAATGCACTTAGAACTGACATCACACGTTATTAGTTCACGACAGGACAAAGGCTTTTCCTGAAGGTTTCCACTTCTGCTTGGCGATAGTGTGTGATTTGCGCGAAACTAAAAAAATAATATCCCACAGTGATTGTGGTAACTTTAGTGCAGGGCATCTGTTACAGCTCTGAGAGGCACGCCTTGATGAACGGGTATAACGGTTTAAGCACAAGCAAAACCTTTTTTTTTGCCTGGTTAGTAGAAAATTCTTTGGTCTGAATTCACTTTAGTGTAATAACGTCAGGTAGTCACGTGACTTGGGAGAGACTTCATACTACTGTAAACTTCTCAGCAGGAACTCGCTAATTAACTTGGGATCATAGATTATTAATGACTTTCCGATAATTCTCTCAGAATCATAGAGCGCATGAAGTATGACAAAACGCGCACACGTGCACGCACACGCAAAAAAAAAAAAAAAAAAAAAAAGTCTTGTACTTGAAAACCAACGTGCGCTCGGTTGGCCACTCAAAAAGGCGGAGGTCTGTGATTTCCTAATGACGGTAAGTTTTCCCCACTGACAGGCGGGTTACTCAAAGGTACGTCCATATGCAGCTCTAAGCTCTTTCCGGCAGGGTATTAGCAGTTGATGGATAGTTGAGCACGTGATTAGAACGTAGGTGAAGGACTCCTCGCTCTCACGCTCTCGTATATAGGCTGAGAAAATCTTGAGTGAAATAGTGCAACATTTAGAAACCCTAACCAAGTCGAAACACACCAAATCTACATCTATACTCAGGCCTGGCAGTAACTCATTTAAACATGACTACCGCTCAGGGAAATATAATTACATTCACCACACTAATCATTATCGCTGAAGCACCGAACCCCTGTTACACCCCCGACCCCCCAACCCCTCCCCTCTATCTGGTGCTTCGGTTCATGAGTTGTTAATCTTTTATGGTTCACACTATGGCTGTTGGTGATTAGATCATTTCCCACATCATAGTTTTACTACAGTTGCATTAATAAATTCGCACTCTCAGCCAGGAATGAATATTGGGCTGAAACCTAGGACGGGAGTCACCATGAAAACGGTCAAAAATATTTAAGTTTTGCCGGCGGGGAAAGGGGCAGAGGCTTCCATAGAGAGGACACAAAGGTAGTTACATGCACACCATAGGACATGCCCTCCCTGAAGAATTGCATCATCCCCTTTGATGTCTTTAGGTTACTAATAAATTTGTAACTTTCCTACGGGGGCCTTTGCTCCCTCTCGAATTCCCCCTAAAAAAGTATTTAGGACGGTTTTCTTGATTATCCTAAAAAATACAACTGGAAAATCTAATTATGACGAGTCCATTACAGTTTGACGATCAAAAAACATTGTCGGTTCTGTTAATGACCCGAGTTAATTAACAGCACCTCCCTTGTTAAGTTATGACACCCTGAATTGATAACTACTAAATCATACAATCCCTACGAATTCTTACAACAAACTAAAACCTGCGTGGCTCCTAATATCGTGGACTCAATCCTGTATTAGTTTCTACTGCCAACATGATATTAACAATGATTTGTAGCAAGCAACTATTCTTTGGAAAAGTAACTACTAGGCAAGGCGCCTTTATCGTGACATTACAAGATATCAAATGAGGCCACAGTTTATTACTCGAGCTTCTTCCAAAACATACCAAAGTAAAAGAGCAAACATAACTCACTGCTGGTGACTCTGGAAGGCGCAAAGGCCGGGCGTGTGGCAGTCCTCCACACCGCGACACAAGGCCGGCTGTTCTGCTCAGGCGGGGTGAGTTGAGAGGGTTGGGGGGCGGTGAGGTGTCGGCGCCTGGAAGAATATCCCATACAAAGTTCCCATACAAAACAATGTAAAGAATTATAAAATAAGTAATTAAGTAACGATTATTACACAAGGTAATGGCTCAACAATTCCACAGGCAGGAAATAATAACAAACTACGCATTTACCACACTCGAGCGGCCGTGTGTCCTCGCCTTCACCAGCTCCTCCAAGTGCCACGAAACCCACATAAAGGCGTGCGAGGGAGACCAGACATTCCTGCATGTAGAGAGTGGTCCCGGGACTGCACACACACCCACACCTCCCTCGCCGCGGCCCGCTCCAGCACTACCCTCTCCGCCGGCCCTCTGCACTGCTTCACGCGCTTCAACGGGGTTTGTGTTGGGATCCGAAACACTTCTGAACAAAGTGTGTGATTATCAAATGAGGCGTAGGAATGTTACAGTGCGACATATATATTTGTTTGTCTTCTATATTATGTTCATATGTGCAGAACACACACACACACACACACACACACACACACTTTAACTCCATGATAATTAGTAGTTTCTTCACCACAGTCATTAATCTCTTGGACAAACTTCCTTACGGGGATGTTAGTTGACGTGTTCTACTTATGCGACGTGCAAGGTTCAGGCGTCGCGTTGAGTTTGCTATCCCTTCTAAGCGATACCTTAAGTCTGCTGCAGGTCGAGGAGCTTCACGCCTGAGCATCACCAGAAAGATCTACAGTAACGAGAGCGAATGGGTGTTTAGTTTTTCTTATCCGTAGGAGTGTCTATCGCTCATCATAAATTACAGGCATTATCTATATCTATCTATCTACCTACCAACCTACCTATCTATCTATCTATCTATCTATCTATCTGTCTATCTATCTACCTACCAACCTATCTATCTATATCTATCTATTTATCTATTGTTTTCATGCGTGTTTCCGACAATCCCGCCAGCGATTTGTGAGTGGTCTTTATACGTAATGAGACAACTTGAACTTCGCACCAGATCGCACACTGGGGTCGATTACGTCATTTCCTCCCCTTTTACAGTTCTTTGTTCCCTTGCTTTTCCCTCTGCTGTCATTTACTGTCGAAGTTATTTACTTTTCTTGCGAATAATCAGTTTATCTTTGTATTTTATAGACATCCTTCATAATATGTTACTTTACTAAATTCTGAAATTTCTGCCTTAGTTCAGTATGATTCCAATGTCCCAGAAAACTATCTTGACAGTCCTTGCTCTCCGAGGTTGCTGGGTGGAACTACATTCGCGATTTCGATCTTCACTTTTTTCTTTAAGTCATTTCTTCATTTTCCTCCGGTGATGAGGTGTCGGTGGGGCTGGTTCGTCACCTTCTACTGTTAAATAATGCTATTTGGCCCCACTTCCAGTACTTGTGCATATATATATATATATATATATATATATATATATATATATATATATATATATATATATATATATTAGAGAGAGAGAGAGAGAGAGAGAGAGAGAGAGAGAGAGAGAGAGAGAGAGAGAGAGAGAGAGAGAGAGAGAGAGTGGGGGGGGGGAGGTTGCATGATAGGGACAGTATGGTGGTCAGTGCGCTGGTTAACACGTCCTGGTTTAGCTTCCTCCGCCCCACACGCCTTCCTGCACGGTGACACACGTGGCCGAGACATGGCTGAGCTTCTGTTGTTCCTGTCTTGTCCCTTCCTCGTCAGCTCCTTGTTTCCGTGCTCGGGTGTTGTCCTGGGGGGGAGGGGGCGGCCAGCCCCTCCACCACACGGCATCAGTTCGTGTTGGCAGCGATCTCGTCCCCGTTGGCCCCCCCCTGGGAGTCCCGCCTGCTGGCCGCGGTATATTTACCACTCAACAGTCTCTAGTAGGACGTGGCGGTGCAGTGTTTGCCTCACCTGTTGCACACTGACTTCCCTAAGCCTCTTTTCGACTTCTTGGAAGAAAATTGCTTGCTATAACGCTTGAAACCATCGTGTACACAGGTAGAAGTGACAGAGGCCTTGCAGCCACACGTGTGACGACGCAGTGAACGAGCGAGAAACTAGGTCGTTGTGGCGCCTCTCGTAGCGGCAGGTCGTGCCAAGTGACGACAGATGCACCGCGTCGCGGGAAGTGTTGGAGCGTTGTCATGAGGGGCAGGCCGTTAAGGGTTACGTAACATAAGGTCTACGTTGTATTATTATTATTAGAGAATAACTCAGTGAACAGTGAAGAAAAATGGCTTTAATTCATCTGCATCTTCCTCGACTGCCGCTGGCACTTGCGCGGCACCAAGAGTCGCTTCCTCTGAGCCCCAAGTACACCGGTCCGCCGCCCGTCGTGTTGTCCCGAGTGATATCCTTGAAGGAGATGTGTAGCAAGTTCTGGCTGGAACGTGTGCAGTACGTGTTGCGCCGCAACATTCCTAAGTGGCAGGTGTTTGCCGTGCAGAGGTTCCTGGAAGACTTGCCCAGGAACCTCCGCGCCATGATGATCCACAACGCCCTCAAGGCCGGGGGGCTGCACCTGAGACACGGCAGCAGGGAGCTCGCAGCCATCAACCGAGCTCTGGTCCTTCTCAGCCCCGACATTCCGGTGACTGAGCCTGTCTACGTGACGCTGCCCCGCCCGGGCCCTGAGGGCGCCGAATGGCCGCTCGACATCGATCTTATTCTTCGCAACGGTGAAGGCCTGAGCCACCTGGTACTGACGATGCCGCCGCTCATGACAGACGCCGTCAAGCGGGTGTTTAGTGACCTTTGCCGCACCTGCAAAAAGCTCAGTCGCGTCAGACTTATTGATGCTTCCGACGACGCCTTGACGCTGCTGACGCGGTACTGTCACCTCATCACGCACCTCGACGTGTCGGGGTCTGCCGGCATTACCGACGAGGGCATCAACAGAATTATCGTGAACTTGTTGTGGGGCGGAGGAGATGAACCCGTCAGGCTGCGTCACATAGACGTCGGGGGCACCAGCGTGACGCAGGAAGGCGTGGCCACGCTACTGACCCGCCTGCCGGAGCTGACCAGCCTCGGCTCCACCGACGTGGTGGAGGCTCTTAAAATAATGGACGAGTTGAGTGACGGGGCCGCCGTGACGACTCTGGAGGAGGTGAACGTGCGCTGTGTCACGATCAACAACTTGCAGCTTCTGCGGCGTATGTGTCCCGCCGTCAGCAACATTAACGCCATCATCAATTATGCTGGAGTCACGATAAACGATCTGCGGCTGCTGAGGGAGCTGAGGCAGCTCAAGTTGTCGGTGCAGGAGCCGTACCTGCTGTCACCCACGGCGCTGTATGAGTTCGCCTGGTCGGTGGGCACGCAGCTGGTGACGCTGCGGTTGGAAGGGGACGTGTACTGGGAGGCTGACTTGGGCGTCCTAGCGGGAAACTGTCCACACCTGGAGGAACTGGCGCTGCCGGCGATCACGGTGCCCACACGGGAGTCACTAGCGGCTCTCACCAACAAGGACAGCATCGCTTTGGCGCAGCTCAAGGTCAGTAGGTGCCTCAATGAAATCCAGATGTTCTTTTTCATGTTGAAATATACTTGTCATTCTGTCAAGCTTTCACAATATGTCACATTGGCCACGCCAGGAAGAATAAAAAGGGTGTGTACAGGATGCCGTTGCCCCTTGCTGGTGCTTCGTAACGTCAGCTGACGGATCGGAAATGATTCACAAGAGTTTCGTATTAACGCGCCGAGGTGGGGTACAAAGGCTAACATGTCAAACACCTTACAAAGGTTCGCGCGGTGAAAACTTTCCTTTTTGTAAACATTCTTCCTATATTTCAAAATGTATGAATATATGTTAAGATTCAACATTTTGCATATTATATTCTATTAAAAACAAATTTATGCTTCTATCGTAAGGATTATTTGTAAATCCTTCCCTAAACCTTTCAACAGTGGTGTCCCGCAGGGCTCTGTCCTGTCACCCACTCTCTTTCTGGTATTCATCAATGATCTTCTTTTCACAACAAATTGTCCCATCCACTCGTAGGCCGATAACTCTACTTTGCATTATTCAACTTCTTTCAACAGAAGACCCTCCCAGCAAGAATTACAAGACTCCAGACTGGGGGCTACATAACGCTTAACCTCAGACCTTGCTATCATTTCCGACTAGGGCAGAGGGAACTTGGTGTCCTTCAACGCCTCAAAAACTCAATTCCTCGACCTACCAACTCGACACAATCTTCCAAACACCTATCCTCAGTTCTTCGACGACACTCAGCTGTCACATTCTTCTACACTAAACATCCTCGGCCTACCCTTAACTCAAAATCTTAACTGGAAACTTCACATATCTTCTCTCACTAAATCAGCTTCCTCGAGGTTGGGCGTTCTGTATCGTCTTCGTCAGTTATTTTCCGCCGCCCAGTTGTTATCCATATACAAGGGCCTTGTCGGTCCTCTTATGGAATATGCATCTCACGTGTGGGGGGGCCTAACACACAGCCCTTTTGGACAGGGTAAAGTCTAAGGCTCTTCGTCTCATCAACTCCTCTTACTGACAGGCTCCTACCTCTTAAATTCTGCCGCCATGACCGTATTTCCAAGGTAGCTGACATATCCCCTCACACACTTACTTGATTCCCCGCGGCAGGTGCTGGAGCTGGACTGCATGACGGGCGTGGGTCCCAAGGCGTGGGCCAAGGACTTCACGCTGGTGCGGCGCGGCATGACGGCGGCCCTGAGTAAGTGTCGCCAGCTGCGTCGCCTCATCTGCCGCCCGACCAACCTGGTGGAGACCGACCTGCTGGAGATCCTCTCAGTGAACAGGATGACGCGTCTGGAGGTGTGTGCGTGTGTGTGTGTGTGTGTGTGTGTGTGTGTGTGTGTGTGTGTGTGTGTGTGTGTGTGTGTGTGTGTGTGTGTGTGTGAGAGAGAGAGAGAGAGAGAGAGAGAGAGAGAGAGAGAGAGAGAGAGAGAGAGAGAATTTACATTTTGGTTTGTCTTTATTATTATTATTATTACCTTTATTATTATTATTATTATTATTATTATTATTATTATTATTATTATTATTATTATTATTATTATTATTATTATTATTATTGTCATTATTATTATCATTATTATCAATATTGTCAGTCTAATTTTCTGTACTATTACTAACATTTTCATCATCTTCATATTCAAGATCACAGTCAACTACGTACCTCACAAGAATTATTCCCACTCCCCACTTTTACAAAACCGCATTTTCCTCCCCTGCTGCCTCACACACACGTCACCTCCATTCTTGATAAAATCGAACACGACCTCTGCTCTTCCCCAGCCCTCGGACGCCTCTGCACCAGTCACTCCTAATAATTTACTTTCCTTCAAGCAAACATCTCGCAGCTCATCCCCAGCCATTGCCCCGTGACGCACACATTACCGAGGCACAGCAAAAACCCGTTCCTTCATCCCACACAAAAAAGAAGCTTCTATCTTGAAATATTAACCTTGTTTTTGCTTGTGTGAATATTATTTCTCAAACGCGAAACTTAGTGGCCCGAGTGTTTAGCATTTTTCTTTGTTTGTATTTTTTTCCCCAACACATTTTTTTTTTAATTTTCGCTGATTCTTACTTGAATATTAATCTTTATCCTCGCGTCAATGTTATTTCTCAAACGCGAAACTTAATGACCCGAGTGTTTAGGATTTTTCTCATTCTTTCGGTCTGTCTGTCTACGTGCTTCTTTTTTTTCCAACATAACTTTTTACTCCTTTTTTTTTCCAACATAACTTTTTACTCCTTTTTTTTCCAACATAACTTTTTACTCTTTTTTTTTTTTCCAACATAACTTTTTACTCCTTTTTTTTTCCAACATAACTTTTTACTCCTTTTTTTTTCCAACATAACTTTTTACTCTTCTTTTTTTTTTCCAACATAACTTTTTACTCCTTTTTTTTTCCAACATAACTTTTTACTCTTCTTTTTTTTTCCAACATAACTTTTTACTCTTCGTCTGATTCTAAGTCGAAATATCAACCTTCTCTACCCTCGCGTCAATGTTATTCCTCAAACCCGAAACTTAGCGACCCGATTATTTATTTAGCATTTCTCTTTCTGTCTCTGTGTCCATTTGTCTCTTTTCCTCCCAGTACAACTTTCTACTCTTCCGCTGATTTGTCTTTATTTTCCTTCCGAACCCTGCCGGCCAACCCTCCTTTTCGCGCTGCCACGTCAAAATATGTTTCTCCGTCTGTCTCGCCTTTTTCGGCACGGCAAGTGAGAAGGAGGAGCCGAAACTGACCTATCTTTCGGCCACCTCTTTGGATTCTTTTTAGGAGCAGTGAGTAGCGGGCTTTTTTTTTTTATTAATGTTTGCTTTTTGTGTGCCCTTGAACTGTCTCCTTTGCTGTAAAAAAAAAAAAAAAAAAAAAAAAAACAGGGAGGATTTCATTCTGCTCCGAGGGTGGCGCCGGTGATGGATGGGGATTCGAACACTATGCTATCACTTTCCTCGCCCTTTTGTAGCTGGATGGACGGACCCGCCTTTCTCTTATAACATTCTCCCTTCTTTTTGTGGACGAATTTACATCTTGCCCCGATAACACGCACCCTTTTCCTTCCCTCGGCTTTCACTGACCTTTGAACTCCCTGAACCCTCTAATACGTGTTTCTCGCAGCGTTGCCAAATTATCGTATCCACCATTGTATTTACCGTTTTTAGACAGTTAACAATAGCGAAAAGACACTAATAATTAAACCTTTCAACGGTAACTAAAAATAAATGTAGTTATTGAAGTGGAGGAGACAGTTTTTGGGTCGGGAATCGGAAAACATAAGAGGCTAAGTACGACAATCTGGTGACGCAGGTTGTTCCCTTCCCTCCCCGTCCACCACCTCCGCGTCACACCGCCCCTTGCACGCATTCGTTCCCGTCACCCTTCACTGAACACCCTCACTCCCCTTCACCTCAAAAATTCCGTGTCATTCCATATTTTCAAGCTTAACACTCTTGCACGCTGTCCTATATATAAACCCCAGAGAAAGCATTTTAAAATTTCCGTACTTTCTTTTTTTTTTCTTTTTTTTTGTTTTCTGCTTCAACTTTTCGTGCTGTTTCATTATAGCTTGACACTCTTGCATGTTGTCTTGTATGAACTCCAAAGAAAGCATTTTAAGATTTCCGTACTTTCTTCTTTCATTCTTTCTTTCGGTTTTCTGCTTCAATATTTTCGTGGTGTTTCATTATTTATAGCTTCACACTCTTGCATGCTGTCTTGTATAAACTCCAAAGAAAGCATTTAAAGATTTCCATACTTTCTTCTTTCTTGTTTTTGTTTTCTGCTGCAACTTTTCGCGTTTTTTTCTCAAGGTATTTACAGCTTGGCACTCCTGGATGTTGCCGTGTCGTATAAACTTCACGGCAAGAGTTTTGAGAATTCGATCCTCTCTTTACTTAGCTACACAACAACACTTCTCCAGTTTCCCAGTCTGACTTTCTCTTGCTCACGTTTCACAGCTTTTACCTACACTCTTTGCAACGCCTGTTTGTGTGTTTATATAATGAGGTCACAGGCAGCCGTTGATTCTATTTATGTATCTTTGAAATGAGTGTACAGCATGCCTGGAGACAAATACTGTATGCACTAATATATTGATGATTCTATTTTAGAGATGAGAAAAGAAAACGATAAATATATATTCTTGATTTTTTTTTCCATGTATACGTCTTTATTTCTTACTCTTTGCACACATGTTCGTCCGTCTGTCTGTCTCTGTCTGCCTGCTTGTCTGTCTGTCTATATGTTTATCTTAGCCTATTTATGTGCCTGTCTGTCTGTCTACGTGTCTATATGTCTGACGGAAGGGTTTTGTCACCTGTCTGTCAGTCTTCTTGTTGAGTTTCTTTTCTTGTTTTGCATCTCATATTTCTCTCTCTCTCTCTCTCTCTCTCTCTCTCTCTCTCTCTCTCTCTCTCTCTCTCTCTCTCTCTCTCTCTCTCTCTCTCTCTCTCTCTCTCTCTCTCTTACCCCCTGCCCCCCTAGGTGCTGGAGCTCTACAACTGCGTCCTGGGTCTGGCCTCTGCCCGCCTGCTCGTGGACACCTGCGAGAGCCTGCACGTGATGAAGGGCCTCCGTACCTGGCGCGGCCTCACCCTGCAGGACCTGGTGCTGCTGAGGAGGCACACGCGGGGCCACCGACGCACAGCGGAGCTCAAGATACTTCCCTGACGCGGCGCCGGCGGGGTCACGGGGAGGGTTAAAAGGAGAGGAAGGTGCATGTGACACGTGGGATGAAGGAAGAGAATAGAGGAATGGTTGTCTAGAAAGGAGATGAAGTGGCAAGTTGATCTACAGGGGAGAGGGTTGAAAAGATGACAGAGGAAGAGAGATGAAGAGATTGACAGAGAAACATTGATACATATGAGAGAGAGATAAGGAGGAACAGAATGGTTGACTAGAAAGGAGTTGAAATGGCAAGTTAATCTACAGGGGAGAGGGAAAAGGAAAAGATGACAGATGAAGAGAGATGAAGAGACTGACAGAGAAACACTGATACATATGAGAGAGATTAGGCGGAACAGAAGACCGACACACAAAAAAAATAATAGATAGACTTTGAAAGAATTACAGGGAAGAGTGACATGAGAGAGAAGAGGAGAGATACTGAGGAAAAGAAAGAGTAGCTGACAGGGAAATAGAGGTGAACATAAGTAGAACAGAGCGTGAGAGGTAGAGATGAAGAAAGGCAGAAGTAAAGAGGAACAGAAGAAGAGGAAAATAGAGATACACATAAGTAGAAAAGAGCGAGAGAAGTAGAGATGAAGAAAGGCAGAAGTAAAGAGGAACAGAAGAAGAGGAAAATAGAGATACACATAAGTAGAACAGAGCGTGAGAAGTAGAGATGAAGAAAGGCAGAAGAAAAGAGGAACAGAAGAAGAGGGTCATTGAATGCAAAAACAAGGGAAAAAAGGTCTCTACATATAAGGAAGGGCTAGAGGCAGAAAGTGAAAAAAGGTCATGAATATAAGGAAGGTCTGGAGGCAGAAAGTGAAAAAAGGTCATGAATATAAGGAAGGGCTAGAGGCAGAAAGTGAAAAAAGGTCATGAATATAAGGAAGGGCTAGAGGCAGAAAGTGAAAAAAGGTCATGAATATAAGGAAGGGCTAGAGGCAGAAAGTGAAAAAAGGTCATGAATATAAGGAAGGGCTAGAGGCAGAACTGGAAAAAATAGAAGGAGAATGAAAGGAAACAATGCCATCACAAAAGAGGAAATGTTGATGTGAATAATTGGATGGAAAAATAAGAAGAGAATGTAAACGTAAACGGAAAGAGGTAGGAAAAAATAAGTTGAATAAATAAAAATAACGAGTAAGATAAAAAAAATAATCAGATGAAAGAGAAATAAAGGTGAATGAACACACTTTGAATATCAAGAAAGATGATGATTTAATTAAGCAATACAAAAAAAAAAAATGCAGAAGGCGAACTTGGAGAAACATGTATGATAGGTATGACTGATGATAATGATGATGATGATGATGATAATGATGATGATGATGATGGTTGATAATAAGAAAATGAACCACAGCACAGAAAAAAATGATGATGTATTTGTGATGATGATGATACTGATGATGATGGGTGATGATCAGAAAAGGAACCACAACACACACAAAAAATGGTGATGTATTTGTGATGATGGTGATGATGCTAACGGCGATGGTGCCAATGATAATAAAAGTTCAGCTCATCTTTCCCCTCTGAAGTGTCGCTCACCTTTTCTCTCACCTGCGAAAAGGTTAAAAGATCACACAGGAACGAGACGCAAATAGCAGGGGCAGGGGCGTGCTGTCGCTTATCTGTTTCACTTATGCATTCACTTATTTGTTCATGTTTTCCTGCCAGCGCCTCGGTACAGCAGAGTTGGTGTGGCACGAGGAGGAAAAGCGTGTGTCGAATAAGCGCGCCTGCGTCGAGCTGCTTCGTCACGGGTCACTGAACGCGGAAAATGACGGAGGCAAATGCGTTCTACAAAGCTTTAAATTCTAACCACATGATCAGCGAATTACTATTATTACCATCCCCACTACTACTTCTACTACTACTACTACTACTACTACTACTACTACTACTACTACTACTACTACTACTACTACTACTACTACTACTACTACTACTCGAAATTGGCCTTTTTTTATAGGAGCAATACTAGCAGGCTCTTTTTTTACTTTTTTTCCCTTGAGCTGCTTCCTTTACTGTAAAAAAAAACTACTACTACTACTACTACTACTACTACAACCACTACTACTGTTACTACTATTATTGCCGCTACTGTCTTTATAGATGTTCGTGTCTGTGATAATTTCTATTCGTTGAGGTGAAGTGAAAAATAAAGTAATTCAGAGATGAGTGTTTTCTTCCTTCTCCCCCCCGAGGAACACACAAGCTACAGATTAACATGCACTTGTGGCAGAGACGGCGGGGCGGCGTGGGCGTGGCGGCCTGGCAGGGGCGGGTGTGGCTGTGACGGGCGACTATGATAAATTATAAACACATACACCTACGAGGGTTGGAGCGTAAGAGAGAAAGGTTATTGCGACGTATGCTCAATCGAAGGGAGAGTATCGAAGCACCTTTGGAACCAGATCTGATCCTTTATTTTTGGTATCTTTTGTTTTGTTTATTGAAGTTTTGGAGTATTTTTTGGTTTAGTCTTCCATCGATCTCCTCCTCTACCGTACAAAAATGAATAAGTTAACGTTCTTCTGTTCATACATTACTCGGTATAGCTAGCTCTGTAAGTAATATCCGTGACCCTCTTTTGCATTCATTTTATATTTTTCTCTCGTTCTCAATGACTGCATGCATGGATCTTCCTCGCATCACGTTTTCTAAAATAAAGAAACGTGTGTGACTCAAATTGACAAATGGATCTTCTTGACACACATCTGTTAACTGTTTCAAAGGTAGGTGAGTGAGGCGAGCGTCTGTGAATACGTGAATGGATGAACGAGGAGCTTCAAAATAGATTATTATTAATGACGTGCCTTTGTGAATGCCGAGAATGAGTTTATTTTAAGAGCGGCATTGGCTGGCATGTTGTGTGTCATGTGGGGCAAGGGCGGTGTGTGTGTGTGTGTGTGTGTGTGTGTGTGTGTGTGTGTGTGTGTTGCAGGGGAGAACGAGGTTGGTGCCGGTGGTAACATGCGGAGAGAATGGAAGGGAGGAAGGAAGGAGGGGGAGGAGAAGAGCTCTGAGGGAAGAAAGAATGGAGACAGTGGGACAAGGTTTGTTGTTATTCGTCGCCTTTTGGAAAAACGAGCGAAAATAGAGAAGGTGACGATGACGATGATGGCGGTGTCAATAATGGTAGTGATGAAAACGACCGTGATGATAACTGCATGGCTAAAAAATAAGTAATAAAGAAAAGAAAATGGGATGAAGCAGAGTTTTTAGAATTTCCAAAAGAGTAAAGGGTAAACATCATCACCACCACCACCACCACCACCACCACCATCATTAACACCGCAATCACCGTGACTGCCATCATCACCAATATCATCACTAACCTCACCCTCTTCCTCTTCCTGCTCCTCCTCCTTATCATCATCATCATCATCACCACCACCTCCACCAGTCACACGGTTATTGGGGACGAAAATACACAACTCAGACTAGAATTAAAACACTCATTAGCAGCAAAAAAGAGAGAAGCCTAAGAATAAAGTGATCAAAGAGGCTGCCGGAAGAGGTGGTGGGCGGATGCCAAACTCACACTGGGCACACCTTTGACACTCTGCCCTTCCTCTCTGTCTCCTCCCTCCTCGCTGCCCCTCTTTCCTCCATCCTATAACTCTCTTTTTCTTTTGCTACCCTTTACTGCCCATCTTCCCGCGTTACTCCTTCCCCTCATCTAATATTACTAGCTTCCCCTTCTTTCTGTATCTCTCTCCGGCTGTCCCTCAATCTCGCTGCCTCCTCTCCCCTCTAACTTCTCCCGCTCTCTTTCTGCTCCTCTTCTGTTGCTCCCTCCGCCCGCTGACGCCCCTCCCCCACACGTGCTGCCCTGCCCCAAGCAACGTCCTTTCGCTGCCAGAGAGATCTTGGCATTAGTGACATCCTCCTTCCCCCATCTGTTTTGCGGCTCCTTCCTTCCCTGCCCGCCCTCCCCCCACACCCTGGAAAATCACGCGCCACACCCCGCACCTCAACGCCCTCACGTGCAGGTGACGACGCAGGTACAGGTAAAAGGAGTGTAGTAAATATATTCTTTTAATGTCAGTCTATTCCCGGCGCGCTGAGCTCACCCTTCGGCGTGTGTTGTAATACTCAATATCATCCTCGGCAGCGCACCTCTTTGTGACACTCGGATGAAAATGAGTGACGGGCGAAAAGTTGATGGATGTCGCGACGTCAATGGGCCAAAGGACGGACCTGACGCCATTAGTTAAGTAAAGGTGCGGCAAGAATTTAAAGTTTGCATTTTGTTTTAATCAATTCTTAATTGTACAGTGTTAAATCAGTAACCGTACTGCCGAGTTTTCTCGATGGTAGAATATAATATAATGTTATAAAATGTCTAGTTCACCTCCTTAAAAGTGTAGGCAATAAGGCGGATACGACGACTGGATTTGTACCCCCCTAAAGCGAGTGTCATGACAGGCTTGCATGTCGCAGGGCCACGCTGGAAGAAAAATGAAGCTGTCTGAAGAAAAGGGGGTCGAGGGCTTGCTATGGGATCAATATTATTTTATCAGAGAAATTGGAGAATGGCGGCAAGTGAGGCGAACTTCAACCAATCGGAATGCAGCACTCTTTCATGTGCGTGACTGATGTGACTTGGAATGCAGCGCGACGAAGGTAAGTCATTCAGTGGACATGCTACAGGGTTGGGATACGATGATATATGTGCAGGTTCTTAAGAGGGTAATAGAAAGATGTGGTAACACTGTTTGGGGCTGATATAACGGTACTGTGAGCTGAAGGAAAGATTAAACGAACAAGATGATCCACACCCCTTTCTCAGCACTGATTATGAATAAAGTGCAAGCCGTGCATATAGGATTTACCACGAAGTAAGTATTAGTAATCGTCTACTTTGCGACTTATTGAACACCAGACACAAAAGTTTTAACCCGTGGTTTTGAACGAGTGTGACGCAGGAGTCTTGAAGAGTCGAGAACCTGGACTGACCCGGGACTGACTCACCAGCAAGAACTGCAGGCAACCCGACGCGATGACTGAGTACTGGAGCTGTTATCTCTTGGCCTTGGTTAAAGTTACAAACAATGAGAGAGAGAGAGAGAGAGAGAGAGAGAGAGAGAGAGAGAGAGAGAGAGAGAGAGAGATCGACATATATGTACTTATTTACAATATGTAAGATGTAAAAATAAATAAAGAAAAGAGAGAGAGAGAGAGAGAGAGAGAGAGAGAGAGAGAGAGAGAGAGAGAGAGAGAGAGAGAGAGAGAGAGAGAGAGAGAGAGAGAGAGAGAGAGAGAGAGAGAGAGAGAGAGAGAGAGAGAATTTGCTTTAGTTTCCTCTGTAGTCTTCGTCTTCTTTCGCTGCTGGTGAATAAGAAAACGTATCCGCTCCGTTAGAGGCCAACGTTTACTTTTATGAAAATCATAATTAATGTACTAAAGTAACCAAGCGTTAACTAAAAAGATACAAACCAGGCTTGGGAATAAGTACGTTACGATACCATAAATAATATAATTACAGATGCTCGATCCTTTACTCGTAGTTGGACTCGAGCACAGTATAGATCCTACTGCTACCTACTTGAATATCCAAGTACAAAAACTTCTTAGAAATTTAAGTAGATAAGCATAATTCATACTTGGAATCTGAGCGCCGTACATTTACGTTATTCTACCAGGTCAGGTCAATCTTGACGCATCAGGCCCCACAGCTGCTGGCCCGATGACGCGCCTCACCTCAGCTTCCACAGGTCAGCCTTCAGGTCCACAGGTTCACCGGGCCTGAACACCACAGTACTTGCTAGACTTTCGAGTACATTGCCTGAGGTCCAAGTTCAAATATTAATCCAATCCTTGACTTTGAGTTCGAGTGCGGGTACGAGTGCCATAACTGTGTTCATAGGTCACAAATTACAAATACTTAATGTCCAACCCAACCCTGACACACACACACACACACACACCTTTATGTATCTTTCCATGACATGCAAATGCAGTCTCTAATAATTATTTAATGGGGCAGCGGAGGGTGTGAAGGTTACACGGAGCCCCCCAAACAACCCACTACATACACGACGCGTCAAGGCCGGAGTGCATTCATCGTATGCGCTGAAAATAGGCTTTGGAAACCTTTTGACCGTGCTCCGTGTGATTGTGTAAATGAGTGCAAGGCCGAGGCGGTGGTAGGGAAGGGAGAATGGGAGGCGGTGGCGGTGGTGGCGAAGGGACAATGGTGATGGTGGTGAGGTGAGGTGGTGGTGGTGGTGTGTGGTGGGATGTAAGGGGAGGTGGTGACGGTGATGGTGGTGGTGTGTGTGGATGGAAGTGGTGGCCGTGATGGAGAAGGGACATGAGGTGGTGGTGGGAAGGTGGTGGTGGTGGCGAGATGGTGGGGGTGATGGTGGGGAGGTGTAGTTGTTTTAGTTGTTGTTGTTGGTGGTGGTAGTGGCGAGATGGTGGTGGTGGTGGTGGTGGTGGCGAGATGGTGGTGGTGGTGGTGGTGGCGAGATGGTGGTGGTGATGGCGATGTGCGAGGTGTTGTTGTTGTTGTTGTTGTTGTTGTTGTTGTTGTTGGTGGTGGTGGTGGTGGGGAGGTGGTGGTGGTGGTGATGGCGATGTGCGAGGTGTTGTTGTTGTTGTTGCTGTTGTTGTTGTTGTTGGTGGTGGTGGTGGCGAGATGGTGGAGGTGGTGGTGGTGATGGCGATGTGCGAGGTGTTGTTGTTGTTGTTGCTGTTGTTGTTATTGTTGTTGTTGTTGGTGGTGGTGGCGAGGTGGTAGGGAGGTGGTGGTGATGGCTGGGGTGGGTCTGGACGTGGTTTAGTTTATAACTTTTAGCTATAACATTACATGATTACAGAATTACATACATTACGGATACATCATTCATAAGGGCCTTTGGTTTGCTGAACAATTACTACGAAGCAGACAGGACAGTATTTTATATAATTAACGAAAGTTCATATTGACAGCATTGATTATATATAATTATTAGTTCC